>NC_074716.1:50380568-50470568 GCF_947242115.1 Biomphalaria glabrata | reverse complement strand
TCGTTCGTTGTGCTGACCACATGGCACCCTCGAACGTTAACCGTTGTACATCATCTGCCCAATACCGTCCGTCCGTCGACCTACGCGCAGTGGCGTAGCAAGGTATCCATGGGTCCGGGTTCAAGAATATCTTGGTGGGCCCCCTCTTCCAATTAAGACGAATGTATAGTGTGACAGAACAATTGGGTAATCTGAATGTATGTGTACATTAAGAAAACACATTCCATTACTTTCTGCTTGATGTAGAGATTGCTCTTCATTTTTTCAAACTTTGTAACACAACGCAGACTGCGCTTACAATTTAGTACTCGACAATAAGCAATTCTTATTTCCCTCTAAGTGCTGCAGTTTCTAGGCGTTCTTTTCCCTTTGAGAAACACAAAGTAATTCGTGTTAACAACTTTAGTACATCGAAGTATCCGAATCATTCCTTGATGACCACCTTGTGGGCAAAAGTATTTGAGTGTACTATAAGCTATGCTCTTTCTATTGGATTCAAGACGCACCCATCTTGAGATGCTGTGAGCAAAAAAAAAAAAAAAAAACCAAGTCCCAGAAATCTGCGACGTCTTGGACACAGCTGACGGAATCATTTAAGACCAAGTGTAAGTCCGTGGTTAGCATATTGAACATAATGCGCGAGCGGCTTCTTTTGATGAAGTAATACTCGTGGACCATTGTGACCCTACTATCCACCCTACTATCCACTTTTATTTGAGGTGCCATAATAGCTTTAGCCTCGCAGTTTATTTAAAGATAAATGGGGATTATTCATTACTAGGAGCATTAGTTCAGCCCATTCTGCATAAGTCTGGTTCTCACAAAACGAAAACATAGAAATAACTCTTGCTTTTTTTTTTTTTTGGGGGGGGGGGGGGTATTGCGTTGATCGGAGATCGCAAAAGATTTCTTTTTTAAATGTGATAATTTGATCAACTTTTAATAAAACCTGGTTAGAGAATATAATGGTGATTACTTTCTTGAAGAACTATGGAGTATGGACCGTATGTTAGTTATTGATCAGAGTTCCATATTCATATATGTATATACGAATGGATAGATCAGCTGTGTGGAGAGGGGGGATCTGCTGTGTGGGCGACATCGTTTTGACCACAGATAATACTCAAGCATTCTTCTTCGAAAGACATTATTCCATGATCTTGCTTTTGTGAAAATATAATGTGTGTTATCTTTCTTTAAGAACTATAAACCAAATACTAAACATTAGTTGGATGGGACAATATTCCATGATTAATTTTGACATCTTTCTATCTTGAACATCTTTGTTATAAACTTGCTTCCCAATTTGGTTTCGCCATTCATTGTAACAGAACAAACATTTCAACTTTAACGGTATATATGTGAAACTTACTCTCCGGTTTAATTTCCTTGCTAAATATTTAATGTTATTTTTTTTAGATTTTATCTCCTTTTTTTTTACTATTCTGTTGTAATGATTACATTAACATTGTTTATACACAATGCAAAGTCAACAAAACAATGTGATTAATGCTTTTTTTTTTAATGCTTCCGAGGACACTGTCGTCCTGAATGAGTATCTACTTCAATGGTTCGGATACATATGATTTAGAATCATAACTGTTATTACAATGTTATTGCTATGCTTTACATTTAGATGTTAATAAGATTTCAGACCTCACATTTTAAATACATAAAAAAAAAGGAACAAATTGAGCTTTGAGAAAATTGAATAATTAGCAGCTGTGTCGAAATTTTAATTTGGAACATCAGGACTTTAGTGCAGGGGCGTAACTAGGGATTTGGGGGCCCGGGGGGATTAACCTCTTTGGGGGCCCCTTACATTTTGACATTCGACATATAATGTACGCAAAAATATATACGCCCCAAATTAAATTGGTTCAGTATATCAGTAAACTTAACAAAAAGTAATCAAGACTCTTTTAATGAATAATACCTTTATTTATTAGTTAAATAATGCACAAGTGACAAATCTAAATTAATATCGCTTCACGTCGTGCATTCTGTGCAGCCAAGACATCTATAATATCAACTACATCGATACTTTCTAGTATTTGTAACTTCACTGACATTAAAACCATGATAAGCCTTTCTTGTGTCATTGTGCCCCTGAGATAGCTTTTGATGAACTTGAGCTTTGAGAATGATCTCTCACATGACGTAATGGAAGTGGCCTGAGTTAGCGGTATTCGGAGGAGGTTGCAAAGTTTGAGCACACGTAATTACCATATGAAGCCTGTTTCCTCAATATGTCTATTGGTGGTTGTATTACTGGTTTGTTGATGAAAAGTGCTCGTGCATCAATGATCATTGAAAAAGCGATTTGCCATTTATTTCATCATACAAACAGGAAAAGTAGCACAGTTTGTCATAAGCGGGTCTTCATCTAACAGGTGTCTTGGTTCAAGAAAAAACCCAAAGGTATCCATTTTCTTTCCAACCTCTGAAATCTGCTCTTCATCTCCATATGAAATCTGTTCAGCACTTCTGTCGCAACACGTTTGAATTGCAGTTCTATTGACAGTCCTACATTAGAACTCAACTTCCCATCTAGTCTTTTCTTTCTTCTGGTTGTTTTGATTACAGGGAATCCATAGTATTCACTACCTTCTTTTGCTTTTTCGATGGATTGGTTTTTTGTCAGTTTCTCATCATTTTGCAGAAAGCATGAAAGGGTACTAATTTCTTTAGCAGCTTCCGTATATGCAGTCCAGACTTTTGTAGTTTCTTCTGAACTATATTAATTGGGCGCAAGAGCTTTGACAAGAATTCAAGATAGGCAAAAAATTATTAATTTTCCACTGCATGAAGAAGATTCTTTGCTAATATTAGGCCTATATGGTATTACGTCATTGTTGGTTGTTTATGTTTTGTGCGCAAGAAAAAGGATTCAGAAAATACAAAAGTGGGAAAGATCCATATCTCGTTATGCTCGAGTATAGAAATACTCCGATAAGTGGACTGCCGTATTCACCATCACAACTGCTGACGAGAGGAAGACTCAGGGAATCATTCCAACTGATCCCAAACTATGGAAACCATCGGTAGCTGAAAATGCAGAGACATTACTCAACGAACGACAGATGAAAAGCAAAGTGAAATACAATGAAAAAGCAAGACTACCTAAAGATTATACTGTCGGAGAGTTCGTCTAGGTCAAACATGGCAGAAAGCAGTTGTCATAAAAAAAAACATTCAGCACCCAGATCTTACATCATAAAGACAAACGGAAAAACATACAGAAGAAATCAAAGCTTTTTGAATAAGAGTTTCGATGAAGACATCTGTGAGTACTATGATACCGATGGAGACAACGAACTGCAAACTGTTGGAACATACGAAACAGACAGTTATAGACCAACGTCTAGAGAACTTGTTGTGCCAGTCAAGACAACCAGAAGTGGACGAATTGTTAAAGTTCCTAGTAGACAGGGCCGGCATTAGGCCACTGCAGCCTATGCGGTGGCAGTGGGCCCCGCGCTTTCATAGGCCCCGCGCTAATTCTAAGTGTACATTATTAAATTAAACCATTATAATGTATATAAAATAACAGGGTTTTCGTGACCTCCTGATTTTCCAGGGCCTCCAGGAAATCTCATGAAAGGCAAAATATACGATTAAGTCCTGAACTTTTTTTGAATTTATTCAAATCTCCTGAAGAATAGACGAAATTGAAATTTTGGGGTGCCTATAAATAAAAAGTGGCATTGCGAGCTTTCATTTGATAAAAATTTATTGCAAAGACGAAAGTAGGCCTATTTTCTAATTAAAAAAAATAATTTTGACATTATGCTCATCCCTACCCAGACTAGGCCCCGCGCGATCCGTTTCGCATAGGGCCCAGCAAATGCTAGGGCGGCCCTGCTAGTAGATATCACTTTTAAGAACTTTAAAAGGAAGGATGTGATAATAACTTCAAAAGGAATGATGTGCTAATATTATATGATATTACATCATTGTTTGTTGTTTATGTTTTGTGCGAAAGCAAAAGGATTAGATGGAAATAAAAAGAGAGTTTCCATTGGATTGAGGAAAAATGAAAAGATGGGTAATAACTCGAGTGTGAAGTTTAATTCTGAAATTATAGACGCCAAACCCGAATAATGGACTATTCTAGCATTATTAAGAATAACTTTTGGATCTGTTATACTCGATTCTGTAAATTTTGATTCCAGGTTAATTAGTGTAGCCATAAAATACTCGACATTTAGATCTATTATTAGTAAAGGTAACAAGATACCTGGAATTCGCTGTATATCATGCAGTTTTATTCGTGGCAACAAGGTTTAAAATGTAAAACCAACTTTAAAAAAACTTTGATCTCTGTGAGAAAATTTTTTTTTTTAATGTCAACAAAGTCAACGTACTGATAGACCTAGATCTAGGTTTAGTCTTTGTGATAAATTAAACCCATAAATGTTGAAAAAAAAAAAGACACCCGTTGACACTATTTGTCAATCAAATATATTAATTTATGTATTTACAATAAATTTCGGACACCCATTTGGGGGCCCCCCCTAGGTGGGGGCCTGGGGGGATTTTAAAATTCTCCCCCCCTCATCCCCCCCCCCTTAGTTACGCCACTGCTTTAGTGCCATCCGTAAGTTCTCACGTGGGCCCCAACTTATCAAGAGTCATATGGCCAAGTGCAATGGACCCCTTTGCGCCATTGTTGCTACTCCACATGCTGTGGGCATATAATGGTCGTGGGCCCGGGTTCATTGAACCCCTTCGCGCCATGGATACTACGCCACTGCCTACGCGAGGTTGGAGCTAGGATGAAATTATCTTCATATCTGAAGGAACGTCCAAATTATGTAAAACAGACAAACCAACTTTAAAACAAGCAATTAGGAAGTTGTTTGTTTTTATATTCAACAAACTCAATCATACAATACGGATTTATATTAATAAATAACTCGTGGAGGCACAGAGGCTAAGTGGTAAAGCACTTGGCTTCCAAACCGGGGGTGCAGGGTTCGAATCCTGTTAAAAACTGGGATTTCCACTTTCGGGATATTTAGGGCTCCTCTGGGTTCACCCAGTTCTAATGGGTACCTGACATTAGTTGTGGGTAAAGTAAAGGCGGCTGGTCGTTGTGCTGGTCACATGGCTCCCTCGTTAACCGTGTGCCACATAAACAGATGACCTTTATCCCATCTGCTCTATAGATCACATGGGCTGAAAAGGAAACATTTTTCTTCACTTTAATAAATACCATTTATTATTTGAAATTAAACATTATACAGGCATTTTACATTGTCTATGTATTGGCTAGCTAGCTATTGGAACTGCGGACTAGATGTTTCGCATTTAAATTCTACCAAACGTAATGTTTACTGCGGTGTCTGTCTCGAGTTGTTTATTGGAGTAATTTAGACTCTTAAAGATACTTAATCCCTAATTAAACTGACCAATTGATCAACAAGTGTTAGAGAATTTATAGCATGGCCCACGATTCGGTCTCGTAGCTTGTTGATCACTGTCCTGTTTCCGTTATTAGCAGCTAAGCGATTACAGAAATCGATATTTCAACAATTTCTTAACCTCATTGAATCCAAGTTCCGTAATAAACAAGTAATATAATTAAAAAACAAATATTGCTTCTCTATATTCAAATAAAATATCGATAGAACTGGTTCTGAACGGAACGAAACGGATTGGTGTTATGAAGTGTAAGTGCGTGTTTATGATGTAATCATGAGAAAAGGGGAACGGATGATTTTGGTTGTGTAGGCTGAAGAGTTTCTGATAAAACTACGAAGTAATCAGCCGTAATTCAGGTGAATAAAAAGATGTGAAAGTTAAGGAGAGATTAGAAAAAAGATGTGAGACAGAAAAGACTTGCATTTGTAGTGAGGCAGATTTTATTACAATATTATGAAATAATATTATGAAATGTGTCACTCTACTTCTATCTACTTTTAAGTTTAAGTTGTGTATATTTATACATAAGTTATTATAAGTTTTTTCATAAAAGTCCGTCCAAGCTTAATTGAAGTTTATTTCATTAAGAATTTTAGACGCCAACATCGGATAACTCCTACATTACGTACACGTGGACGTCGGTCATAGAAACAGATGACCTTTACAGCATCTGCTCTATACATATGTTATAAAGTGCGTATGTGTTATTGTTTTTTATGGTGACAGTGGGAAAAGGTCAGATTTGAAGTGTGAGTGATGCAAGAGAAGCGGCAATGTCGTCAGCGGTCTTAGGTACAACAGACGACTCAAAATCGCCAAAGTGAAAAGACGTGTTTTTGTAGTGAATTAGATTTTGTTCAAAATACCATTTTATATTATTCCTAAAGTCTACTACCTTTATTTCATCTCAAGTTAAAATGTTTATATTGCCATTAAATTTCTTCTTACTAACAGACCAGAGCTGAAAATGGGAAGTATGGGGATGTAGCCCTCGGCGATCGCGTTATTATATCCACGCTCTATCAATTTCGCGGCCAGTTTCCGAAATTTCCAGACTTGCAACTTCTGATCGAGTTTCCCCTCCACTCCCCAATGCAGCGAGTTTAAGTTAATAGTAGAAATAGAAAAAAAAGTTCAAAAATTGTTGTTTTTTAAAATAATTTAACCAATCGTTTGCACTTGAGTTGAGTAATGTAATGGCAAAGTCTTCGATTCAGAAGATTCAGGATGAGTGCAGTGTTTGACATGACTTTGCAAACCCAGTTGCGAGCTGCATTTTCTTCCGCATCTCGATCTGACAAAGCCGTTGTCCACCGGCTGTCTATTTTAAGTTTTCTTTCCGTCTTCTGCGCCTGTCTTTTATCATGGCTTTCCTTTTCGTTTCAAAAGTGTGTCCCGCAGCCTCCCTCAGAGTTCTCCAACTGTCTCTTTCAGAGACCGTCAGCTGCCAGAGAATGCTGCCAGCTACTTACCTCTACGCCAGTGAGGGCGAAAGGGCGCCTGGGTTGATCTTTTTGCGTTTACGGGGGGCAACTCCGTTACGCCTTTCTCCTTTAACTCTTTCTCTCCTAATTAACGATATCATCGTTGATTTGAAATCATTAAATTAAAATTAATTTTTGGTTTTAGAAAGTATAATTTGTGTTATATAAAAAGAGCACGCATTCTCCTATAAATCTATACCAAAAGTCAAACGTTTTCTGATTACAAACAAAAATGTTATTGAAGTTTAATCATAACAGGGTAGAATGTACAAATGCGAAAAATGAACAATTCTGTCAGAATGTGGAAAAATAATTATGGAGATAAGGAGTTAAGCTCTCCAAAGAAGATCGCCTTTGGCATGCGGTTGTCTCCCATACGTAATAGGTGTCCGACCCAGCGCAACTGTCGAATGGTAATTGGTGCTTCTATGCCGGCCTCCAGCAGAGAATAGTTATTTGTAATGTAGTCTTGCCAGCGTATGCCCATTTATGGCATCTTTGATGGAAGCGTACGAAGATCCTTAACTCTCTTCCATATGGAACCCAGGTCTCGGAGCCATACAAAAGTGTGATTATATCGTCGTTTTATGAGGTCTAAAAAATTCTTTTACGGTAGACTGGGAAGGTGCGTTTTACTCTCAAGTAGTCTCAAGGTAGAAAAAAAAATCGTCATGCGGTATTTACCCACACAAGATAGAGGACCAATAAAGGGCAGCTGTCGTATGATTCATATATAGAGTACAGGACCTACGCTTAGCATCAATCACGATGTGTAAACAATTCTTTCATCTTGACTCCCAAAGTTTAATAACACGTTTAATGATATTGTTTTGGTTTTCACGCACGCGCTTTGCTCGCGAGTATATGAGAAAGTGATTTATGTAGTCACAACTGGTTTAGCTACACCTGCTTTCATGTGAGTTATTGCAGCCAAAGTAGGAGACAACAGTGATGTCCATACGCCACTTTGATGACAGGACATCTATGTAGACAGCCTGACAACCGTTATGTACAGAGAGACACGTAGAACGATTAATAACGTAACTGTGGCGAAGAACAGAGGAAGAGCAAAGCGTCGGCGTCTCGGGGGGGGGGACGTGGAAGGACTTAGTGTCAGGCATTATTTGAGTGAGTGTTTCTTGTATTATTATGGATACCTCTTCTGGTGTAAGAGAGTAAAGTAAAATTCCCCTGTTTCTGTGGCCTATGGTTAACAATGGTTATATGTGGCCAGCACAACGACCAACCTAACTAATGTCAGGTACCCATTAGAGCTGGGTGGACTCAGAGGCGCCCGAAAATCCCGAAATTAAAAATCCCAGTCTTCACCAGGATTCGAACCCCGGTCCCCGGTTCGGAAGCCAAGCGCTTTACCGCTCAGCCACCGCGCCTCATATGTCTACTATAGTTACTGAGTAATATGGCCACAACATGTAGATCTAAGAATAAACACGAACGTAGCAGACATGGTTTTATTGAAGAGAAATAACAATTTGTAATATATTGGCAACTTCAGCCATCAAGAAATAGCGTTGAATATATCACATAAAACAATAGTGTAATCCAAATGAATTCATCAAATATATGGCTAATAACACTTTCATCTTAAATACAAGACACGTCTGTCTTCTACCATATCTCTAGGGTCTACTACTTGACCATGTGATTAACACCCCACAATTCACTGTGGCCCCTTTGATTTTCCCGTGTGGACCTCATACTCTTTATAAAAACAAATGTTTCTCGTGCTTCATAGCCAATTCATGTCACTGGCTATCAAACAATGATTTGAAACTTAAATCCTGACATGTTTGTGATGTAGTAATTGGTTTGAATTTTAATGTTCTTTTTTTTGTCTTCTTTGTAGCCCTTCTTTTCTTCGTTAAGTTTTATCTTATCTATCTTATCTTATCCTATCTTATTTCATCTTATCTTATCTTTTCTTATGCCTAATAGATGTTCCCTAAAAATTGTTTACACTCTCATCTTAGGGGTCTGTAGTGATGAAAACATTTTTAGTCTGTCATTATGCGCCAGGGTCTCAAGAGAAGTGTAAACAGGAAGCTTAGTTAATTATTGACCTCTTTGGCGATTCACGGTTCTACTCTGAATACTTATCTTATCGCTAATAGACGTTCCCTAAAAAAAAGTTTACACTCTCATCTTAGCGGACTGTAGGGATGAAAAACATTTTTAGTCTGTCATTATGCGCCAGGGTCTCAAGAGAAGTGTAAACAGGAAGCTTAGCTAATTATTGACCTCTCGGCGATTCACGGTTCAACTCTGAATACTAAACGTGCAAAGAAGGCTAATTAATGAGGAAAGTTTCATTGCTGTTGTCGCTACGATAGCTAGGACAAATTTGTACAAATACTCCTTCTTCCCTAGTGCTGTTAGAGCATGGAATGGGTTGCCTGAGCTAGTCAGGAAAACCAGTGACTTGGCAGAGTTTAAGTCATTGGTTAATATGCATGACTAAATGCATGACGCGTAGGACGTAATCATCTTCTTTTTTTGAAGTAACGTCTGTATTATATAAGATAAGAATGTGGTAAATAATTACGGAGAGAAAGAGTTAAAGGGCGATTGTTTTTCTCTTACAAATTAATGAATGTTATATTAAAACATTTTTTTTACCACGCCCCTGCCTCCTTCTTACCGAGAAAGACTCCTCTGGTGAAGCGAATGTATAGATGTAGTACACATTATAATATTCCAATGATAAGCATTTTGATCTAGACTTAGAAGGCGATGCGCAAAATATTCCTCAACATTCATTTTTTAAACTCTTCAGTCAGAAGCTTTCTGTTTTCGGAAATTCCCGAAAGCTATAGTCCTTTCAAAACCGATATTAGATCTAGACCATAGACATAAATAAATATAGACTGGCCGATTAAAGAGTTTTATGAAACGAAAATTTGTGACTTGCAATTTTGTGCACTTTATTATAAAGCATTTATGAGCAGTATAAAAGTTAAGTATTCATATCTATTTCATCCACACACCTATATATATTGTAAATAAGGAGGCAGTGTAGTTTTGTTTAATCTCTAAGAATGAAGATCATGCAACTTTTCATATTTCGGAAATCCGAATACAATAGATATACATGTTTTAAAGTTACATGAAGTTACTTCCTTTTTTCAGTCTATATTTATTTATGTCTATGATCTAGACCTAGAATACTAGATATACATTTCTATCCAAATTTAAATTTATTTCCTTTTTTTTTTACTTGAAAAATGATAACTGTCAAACCAGAGTTTTCCTCGCGAGGCCAACGAGCTAGCAATTCTTTTCTCAGCGATATACATCAAGCGTTCACTTTCTGGAAAAATCGTTAGAGCCGTTTTTGAGATCAGCGTCCAGGTTTCTCCGCTCTCCGTGACTTGAATAGATGTATTGTAAAAAACGACAAACCATGGTTTTCTTTCACTGTTCAATCTAGTAATGAGCCGAGGCAGCTAGTCGTTTGTTGAGTGTCTATTTCGAAGCTGGTCGTCAGAATAACCAAAGACAGTGATGCTCAACCTAATTCGACCTGCGGGCCTTTTAAATTTCCCGACACTTGTGTCGCGAGCCACATGACGAAAAAGTACAAAGAAACCCGTAGATCTAGTACTTTCATTAATTAATTTGATAATTTAAGCTCATCTTTTTATTACGCGTCGAAAAAAATGGCTTCGATTCTCTACTTAAACTTGAGCAGCATTAAAGCTAGCTTGACCACCGCCATATTGGTCTCATAATAACGTCTATATACTGCTGTTCTTTTTAATCAGCCACTCATTCTTTTAGAAACAAATGTGTGGGCTTATTATCATGTTCCATAAAAAAGTATCCGTTCACTTCGAAGTGTTCAATGCCATGGTGCCGATAAGGATGAAAACAAAAATACAGGGCACTGACATAGGTAAAGATATATTTATCAATCTTTTTTTTTTTTTTGAAGGGGAGGGGAAGGGATATTCTACACTTTGTGTCGTCGTTTCAGCGGGCCGGATGGAACCACGTCGCGGGTCGGATGTGGCCCGCGGGCCATATTTTGGGCATCACTGACCAAAGACGATCAAAACAATCTTATTAATCAGAAATGATGTAGAGATGACAAAAGAGATCGATAATAAATCGATAATGATAACATCTGGGTTTTTTTTTTTTTGTATGTGAGTAGTGTATAGAAAAGTTGGGGGGAGATAATGTTGCGGAACAATAATTATAAAGACGGGGGTGGGGGGGGAGAATAAAATAGGAAGAAAGAAAGTAGAAGGGAAAAGCGAAAGAGAAATAGAGAAAACTTTTTGACAAAGAGCATACAGAGAGAGGGGGGTGAGAGGTGGAGGGAGAGCCAAAGAGAGGAGACAGAGAGAAACAGAGAGAGAGAAACGGAGAGAGAGACAGAGACATAGAGAGAGACAGAGAGAGAGACATAGAGAGAGACAGAGAGAGAGACAGAAAGAGAGACATAAAGAGAGACAGAGAGAGAGACGGAGAGAGACAGAGAGAGAGACAGAGACAGAGAGACAGAGAGAGAGACAGAGAGAGAGAGAGAGACGGAGAGAGAGACAGAGAGAGAGAGAGACAGGGAGAGAGAGACAGAGAGAGAGCAGCCCTAGCGGGTAGCAATGGGGGCAGCCGCCCCGGGCCCCGCGCCTTAGGGGGCCCTGCGATCGTAGATTTCCTTTTCACATTCAGCTTCCCAAATCCAGATCCGTTCTACTTACCTAGGACTTACTCAACATTTTGGAAGCCTTCCCGGCATAAGATAAACAACACACAAGACAGACAACACATAAGACAAACAAAACAAAAGACAGACAACACATAAGACAAACAACACACAAGACAAACAACACATAAGACAAACAACACACAAGACAGACAACACACAAGACAAACAACACACAAGACAAACAACACACAAGACAAACAACACAAAAGACAAACAACACAAAAGACAGACAACACACAAGACAAACAACACACAAGACAAACAACACACAAGACAAACAACACAAAAGACAAACAACACAAAAGACAGACAACACACAAGACAAACAACACACAAGACAAACAACACACAAGACAAACAACACAAAAGACAAACAACACAAAAGACAGACAACACACAAGACAAACAACACACAAGACAAACAACACACAAGACAAACAACATATAAGACAAACAACACAAAAGACAGACAACACACAAGACAGACAACACAAAAGACAGACAACACACAAGACAAACAAAACACAAGACAGAAAACACACAAGATAGATAACACACAAAGTACACGCGTTCCTCATCGGGTCTACAAGAGCGAGGTACACTAACTTCCAATGATTTGAACTGTCAATGAAAAGCAAGCAACTTCCTAGTGCTCCGAGTCACGTGCTGATTATTCTGAACGTGTATCGCTCATCAGAAGAGTAGGAACCAGTAGAGATTGTCCTAACGGACTCAGGACACCAAAAGCAAGGTCCTTAGCACTCCCCTCCAACCCTCCCCTCCCCCCAGCGCAATAGTCCTGACTAAATGTTTTACATCAATTTATAGGAGACGAAAATGTTTAAAACAACTTGGTAAAGATCGATGTCGTGTGTCGCTCAGTAGAGCGTCAATATGTGGCTTGAGCTCAGTTTCTTAGGACACATTTCTAAATCACACCAAAGGATTCGAAGAGTCATCGTATACTCCAGCTATATTAGTTCTATTAGCCTTATTAAACTGAAAATTTGCAAACAGCGCAAATTTTCTTAAACTGTAATGAAAGTCCGCCCTAGAGCAATAAGATTAATTTTACCGTCAATTTATAATACTAATTTATGTATCTTAATTGGTGGGTAAATACCGTACTATAAAAAAAAAACCTAACAATTAATAAGGCTTGTCTTCGATTCTGATGATTAATAAGGAATGCAGTATTTCTACGCAGCCCCAGCTGTGACCTACATATTTCGCCACATCCAGAGCAAGCATAACCATTGTCCGCCGGTGGTCGATTAAGTCTGCGTCTGTCCTCGGCAGCAGATTTTCTTTTGGTCTCAATTGTGTATCCTGCGGCCTTTGTGAGTGACCTCCGCCTGTCTTATTCTGAGGCCGCATGCAACCAGGTGCTCTCTTCTATGGAAAGTTGACGCCTAAGCTGTTCTTTAAAGCGTTTTCTTGGGGGCAAATCTGTTACGTCGACCACCTTTTAGCTCACCAAAAAAATAAAAGACTGCCTTTGGCTCTCTCTTTCTCTTTTTATCTCTCTCTCTCTCTCTCTCTCTCTCTATTTCTCTCTCTTTATTTCTCTCACTCTTTTTCTCTTTCTCGCTATTTCTCTATCTCTCTGGCTCTCTCACTCTTTCTTTCTCTCTCGTCCTCTCTCTCTTTTGCTCTAATCTTTTTCTCTAATCATCTATCTTTCTGTCCTCTCTCTCTTTTGCTCTAATCTTTTTCTCTAATCATCTATCTTTCTGTCATCTCTCTCTTTTGCTCTAATCTTTTTCTCTAATCATATATCTTTCTGTCCTCTCTCTCTTTTGCTCTAATCTTTTTCTCTAATCATCTATCTTTCTGTCATCTCTCTCTTTTGCTCTAATCTTTTTCTCTAATCATCTATCTTTCTGTCCTCTCTCTCTTTTGCTCTAATCTTTTTCTCTAATCATCTATCTTTCTGTCATCTCTCTCTTTCTACTTCACACTCTCTCTCACTCTTTACTTCTCTCACTTTCTCTACATCTCCTTATCTCTCTCGCCATCTCTTTCTGTCGTTCTATTTCTCTCGCTTCTCTCGGTCAATCTCTTTTTCTCCTTTTTTTCTCCATCTGTGTGTGTGTGTGTTAGGCACATAACCAGGTAACATATCAATACAAACCATAGATTTTAGATACAAATCAAGATTGGAATCTACATTCTCTTCTAGCGGTGCGTAACTCACAAAGAAAATGGTGCTACTGCATATTGAATGAGTTCCACAAATACTAACTAACGGAAGACGTCAATGGATCAGTTTACATTTTCAGATTTATTTGAATATTTCCTAAAATTTTGTTTATCGCTTGAAAAAAAAAAGAGTAGGTTTTTAAGTAAGTAAAGTAAATGGCCCAGCTCTAAATATAGTTATACAATAGCGATTTGATTCATATGTAACGTATCTAGATCTAATCTAGATCCGACAAATTTGTAGACATAGATCTATACTATTATTACTAGACTCTATAGTATATTAAATCTAAAGAATCTATTAGACTAGCTACTACCCATACTTCGTTACGGTTGAAATAGATGGTGTATGTTTTTTTTTTCGTATTTTATAAGTTTTTTCTCTCATTTCAATCAAACGGCCAAAGAGCTCTAATCTAATCTATTCTAAACTAAATCTAATCTAATTTAATCTAATCTTTTCTTGTCTTATTTTATCTTATACTAATAGTTGTTAATATTAAGGACTGCACAACATTCCTTTAACGCATCAGCTGAAGTCGTTTGGTCTGCCTGCATTAGAACGCCCCCTTTCCCTGGAGTGTGTGTGTGTGTGTTTCTGTGGTGGCGGTGGGAAGAGGTTAACGACTGGTTGTGAATGATGCAACATAAGTGGCATTGTCGTCATTTGGTCTGCGTTAGGAGGGACAACTCCAGAACGTGAGGCTGAGAGGCTGTGTTATTTATTGTAGTGAATTAGATCTTGTTAAAAATAAATATTATTACTTAAGTCTAGTATGTCTATTTTATCTCATATCAAGTTGATGTTTGACTATATTATAAATAAAGTTATATTTAGATCTAGTATTGTACACAAAGAAGTTACTCAGGTCGTTTCAAGTTTATTACTTAAGAAATACGCCTACAGCGGTTTAGTTGTCTACCAGCAATTTAATGCTAGAAGTCAACGAACGTCATTAACACCCACCCCCGCCCACGACACACACATATTTAAAAAAGACTTGTTGGGAGTTTTCGCAATAAAGGAAACAATATTTTACTAACTCCCTGATATTAATTAGAAAAATTAATATCAGCGTTAGATGTCCAGCATACAGCATACATACATATAAGTACTCGAGTAATGCTTCTCGGTCTCACTGTGAGGCTCGGGTGGAAACATTCGTTAGAACAAGTTAGCATAGACGATTAGGCCAATTTACTTAGACTTACTTACTTACTTAGACTTAGGTCCTCCCTCGCCGTTTGGCGCATTGGGCGGCAAGCCGTCTCCGTGAAGATCTGTCGTTGGCAATGTCTGAAGCCTCCTCCCACCTGGTGTCCACTGTTCTGAGGTCCTCCCATGAAGGTGTGTCGCCAAGTAATACGAGGACGTCCCTGTTTGCGATTTCCTCGTATTGGCTTCCATGTTATCGCAACTCTTGGTGCCAATATGCAAGCAAAAATATAAAAAAACCCGTTAGGGAGTCTAGGGATCGAGTCTAGGGATCGAGTCCTTGTCACTATCCACACATCGTTCCTGAAGGGGCCGCCCTTACTTGGCGGAAACCTGAACGGCTGATGTGGTACAAAGAAGGAATACGAGAGTTTATAGCTAATCATATCCGGTTTTCACAAACAAAAGAGTCTCCAAGCTCTCGTTCTAAACGAGACATGATGGGAGCTCTTCTGTAAGGACAGTTTCAAAATAATAATAATGGCGTCACAACACAACCAACGAATTCTACTGCGTTAGGCTCATGTCCAATCCTCGTGAACTACGCACCCTATCGCAATAGCCGCCAGGGGGATATTCAACGAATCCTACACCACAAATACATACTCAATATTTTGAAGAGGATATTCAAGTTATCATTGAATTCTCATGCACCACTACGTCGTTATAGAATTTAGCACCTGTTATGTAAAGGGAGAGTGATCCTTAAAGGATTACGGGCACGACATGGCCTAAATTGTGCCGATGTGCCTAAACTTAAACTCAAATGAGAAAAGTTGAAGCCGGAAGCTGTTCCAAAGTGCATTTAAAACTCCAAACATCTGAAACAAGTTATAAATATAATAATAATGTATGCATGTATTACTATAAGAGTGTGTAAATGAAGTAACGAGTTCGAATCCCGCTAAGAGATGCCCCCAACCACCTACGAAATATCTGAATGAGGTAGAAATGTTAACGACAGAATATTGTCAGAATATTCCAAGAGACATTGACCTAGTCTCGTTACCAAAAGATAAGATTATATGATGTGAAAACAATGATTATATCTTTGCCAAGGAGTCAAACATTTGCTAAACTGGGATAGACCTATTTAGACCAACAAAACGGTAGATTTCAATCTCATAGTTTAAGTAAAACTGAGATAGAAAAACAAAGAAAATATGGTAACCTACGCTTGGAGATTAAGTGTTTATAGAAAGTATCCAAAATAACAATATACCCCATTGTTATATCAACCGAGGGGATAATAACACTGACCAAACAGATACCCTCAAGACCCTTAACATTCCTGGGAACATCCTCATTGCCTGTCAGAGGGCGGTACTGCTGCAGACCTGCCACATCACCAGAAAATTCCTCAGTGGAAACTGTTAAAGGGACTACGATGAATTTTTGTTTCTTTTTAACGAAACTCGACCCTGGCAGCGCCAGAGAATAATCGTTCGTTTCTGACATAACACTAATAATAAAAAAATACAACAAAGATTGTTACAAAGCATTCACATTAATTAAGTGATTCTAAGTATTTCTAAGCAACTTTTTTTTTTCGCTTTTGTTTCTTTCCTAAGGTCATCGACCAGAGACCACACTTCCGAGGTGGCCGTCAAGTTGTAGCAGACGATGTCTGGTGTCCACGGGTTCAAGTAAGCAGCACAAATGTATTGACGTGCACGGTAACGTGGCTAACGTGATTTTAAACAGAGGCAGAAACAATGGTCAATGTTATCCGGTGCGGTTGGCACCTCCCCCTAATGATGCCACTGGGTATGGGGAAGTCTAATAACTAAATAGGTGGGCGTGAAACCAATATACAAAACCAATCGGCTGCTCAAGCCAGAAAACAAGTTGCTGGCTTACCTAAAGCAAAATACTTTAATAGCATACAAGAAAACATTTTTTATGCATACAAAATAATCAAACACTTTGACTAAATAAAAAAAAAAAAAACAACACTTTTATAAACAGGAGCGTAGGGCTAAGCTGGAAGTGTTCAATCGTTTGGGTCGAGGGGAAGGGGACTTGCCTTCTTTAGGGCCCCTGCATTTTGCGTTATATTTAATTAATGTAAAAAAAAACTCATTTGGGGGCCCCACTCAAGGTGGGTCCCTTGGGGGATTTTAAAATTCTCCTCTCTCCTTCCCACACCATAGCTGTTGATAAACTTTGATTATTTACAAAAAAAAAACAAAACAATTTTATTACATACGAGTAAACATTATTGGTAACATAAAGAAACCTGGTTGCATACCTAAAAACATACCTTACATACAAAAAGACATGGCTCAACATTGCTCAAATCCATGAAAATACTTTGATCGTATTCAAGAAACGGCTTTCATCACATGCGAGACATCAAGCTTATATACAACAAAACACTTTTATTGCATACAGTAAAAGACTCTGATGATATATAAGAAACTACTTTGATATTTTATACGTAAAAAAAAATACGTTATACAATTTTAGTGAGTTACAATTCATCTGATTAGGATCACTTTTCAAAAATAAAAGGTGAGCAGTCGTGAGCCTCGTGAGCCATGGTACGTCGATGTCCTGATCTCACAGCATGCACAGAGTCACATGACTGACTGACTCACGCCACATTGTCCACGTGGTAACAGAAGGCCAACGTGTTCAACATGCATGCCATTAAAAAAAACAGGCGCGGCGTGTCGTGACGATGCTATGCAAACAGTACAGGTCACAGGTCATGACAAGTGACGTGACATGGAAGTAAATTAAAAACTTGAACTAAATTTTAATGTGAAGATGTCGTCGTAAAAGTGTGCTCTCTGTGGACTAGATGACTAGATAAATAGCTAAACAGATGACTAGATAAATAGCTAAACAGATGACTAGATAAATAGCTAAACAGATGACTAGATAAATAGCTAAACAGATGACTAGATCAATAGCTAAACAGATGACTAGATAAATAGCTAAACAGATGACTAGATAAATAGCTAAACAGATGACTAGATCAATAGCTAAACAGATGACTAGATAAATAGCTAAACAGATGACTAGATCAATAGCTAAACAGATGACTAGATCAATAGCTAAACAGATGACTAGATCAATAGCTAAACAGATGACTAGATAAATAGCTAAACAGATGACTAGATAAATAGCTAAACAGATGACTAGATCAATAGCTAAACAGATGACTAGATAAATAGCTAAACAGATGACTAGATAAATAGCTAAACAGAGGACTAGATAAATAGCTAAACAGATGACTAGATAAATAGCTAAACAGATGACTAGATAAATAGCTAAACAGATGACTAGATAAATAGCTAAACAGATGACTAGATAAATAGCTAAACAGATGACTAGATAAATAGCTAAACAGAGGACTAGATAAATAGCTAAACAGAGGACTAGATAAATAGCTAAACAGATGATTAGATAAATAGCTAAACAGATGACTAGATAAATAGCTAAACAGATGACTAGATAAATAGCTAAACAGATGACTAGATAAATAGCTAAACAGATGACTAGATAAATAGCTAAACAGAGGACTAGATAAATAGCTAAACAGATGACTAGATAAATAGCTAAACAGAGGACTAGATAAATAGCTAAACAGATGACTAGATAAATAGCTAAACAGACGACTAGATAAATAGCTAAACAGAGGACTAGATAAATAGCTAAACAGATGACTAGATAAATAGCTAAACAGAGGACTAGATAAATAGCTAAACAGATGACTAGATAAATAGCTAAACAGATGACTAGATAAATAGCTAAACAGATGACTAGATAAATAGCTAAACAGAGGACTAGATAAATAGCTAAACAGATGACTAGATAAATAGCTAAACAGAGGACTAGATAAATAGCTAAACAGATGACTAGATAAATAGCTAAACAGAGGACTAGATAAATAGCTAAACAGAGGACTAGATCAATAGCTAAACAGATGACTAGATAAATAGCTAAACAGATGACTAGATAAATAGCTAAACAGAGGACTAGATAAATAGCTAAACAGAGGACTAGATAAATAGCTAAACAGATGACTAGATAAATAGCTAAACAGAGGACTAGATAAATAGCTAAACAGAGGACTAGATCAATAGCTAAACAGATGACTAGATAAATAGCTAAACAGATGACTAGATAAATAGCTAAACAGAGGACTAGATAAATAGCTAAACAGATGACTAGATAAATAGCTAAACAGATAACTAGATAAATAGCTAAACAGATGACTAGATAAATAGCTAAACAGATGACTAGATAAATAGCTAAACAGATAACTAGATAAATAGCTAAACAGATGACTAGATGAATAGCTAAACAGATGACTAGATGAATAGCTAAACAGATGACTAGATGAATAGCTAAACAGATGACTAGATAAATAGCTAAACAGAGGACTAGATGAATAGCTAAACAGATGACTAGATGAATAGCTAAACAGAGGACTAGATAAATAGCTAAACAGATGACTAGATAAATAGCTAAACAGAGGACTAGATAAATAGCTAAACAGATGACTAGATAAATAGCTAAACAGAGGACTAGATAAATAGCTAAACAGAGGACTAGATAAATAGCTAAACAGATGACTAGATAAATAGCTAAACAGATGACTA
Organism: Biomphalaria glabrata; assembly: GCF_947242115.1. NCBI lineage: Eukaryota > Metazoa > Mollusca > Gastropoda > Planorbidae > Biomphalaria > Biomphalaria glabrata. Next base: position 50,450,894 of record NC_074716.1, on the reverse strand, counting down.
GATAAATAGCTAAACAGATGACTATATAAATAGCTAAACAGATGACTAGATAAATAGCTAAACAGATTACTAGATAAATAGCTAAACAGATGACTAGATAAATAGCTAAACAGATGACTAGATAAATAGCTAAACAGATGACTAGATAAATAGCTAAACAGATGACTAGATAAATAGCTAAACAGAGGACTAGATAAATAGCTAAACAGATGACTAGATAAATAGCTAAACAGATGACTAGATAAATAGCTAAACAGAGGACTAGATAAATAGCTAAACAGAGGACTAGATAAATAGCTAAACAGATGACTAGATAAATAGCTAAACAGATGACTAGATAAATAGCTAAACAGATGACTAGATAAATAGCTAAACAGATGACTAGATAAATAGCTAAACAGATGACTAGATAAATAGCTAAACAGATGACTAGATAAATAGCTAAACAGAGGACTAGATAAATAGCTAAACAGATGACTAGATAAATAGCTAAACAGATGACTAGATAAATAGCTAAACAGAGGACTAGATAAATAGCTAAACAGAGGACTAGATAAATAGCTAAACAGATGACTAGATAAATAGCTAAACAGATGACTAGATAAATAGCTAAACAGATGACTAGATAAATAGCTAAACAGAGGACTAGATAAATAGCTAAACAGATGACTAGATAAATAGCTAAACAGATGACTAGATAAATAGCTAAACAGATGACTAGATAAATAGCTAAACAGATGACTAGATAAATAGCTAAACAGATGACTAGATAAATAGCTAAACAGATGATTAGATAAATAGCTAAACAGATGACTAGATAAATAGCTAAACAGATGATTAGATAAATAGCTAAACAGATGACTAGATAAATAGCTAAACAGATGACTAGATAAATAGCTAAACAGATGATTAGATAAATAGCTAAACAGATGACTAGATAAATAGCTAAACAGATGACTAGATGAATAGCTAAACAGATGACTAGATAAATAGCTAAACAGAGGACTAGATAAATAGCTAAACAGATGACTAGATAAATAGCTAAACAGATGACTAGATAAATAGCTAAACAGAGGACTAGATAAATAGCTAAACAGATGACTAGATAAATAGCTAAACAGATGACTAGATAAATAGCTAAACAGATGACTAGATAAATAGCTAAACAGATGACTAGATAAATAGCTAAACAGATGACTAGATAAATAGCTAAACAGATGACTAGATCAATAGCTAAACAGAGGACTAGATAAATAGCTAAACAGATGACTAGATAAATAGCTAAACAGATGACTAGATAAATAGCTAAACAGATGACTAGATAAATAGCTAAACAGATGACTAGATAAATAGCTAAACAGATGACTAGATAAATAGCTAAACAGATGACTAGATAAATAGCTAAACAGATAACTAGATAAATAGCTAAACAGATAACTAGATAAATAGCTAAACAGATAACTAGATAAATAGCTAAACAGATAACTAGATAAATAGCTAAACAGATGACTAGATAAGTAGTTTACTAGACGAACAAGATTACACGCCGACAATTTAACAAGGAAACTAGCTAACAAGCAAATCACCTAAAACAAAAAATAGCTTATAGGAAAAATAGCTAAAAATATAACTAGGAAATAAGTTAGCAATATTTGCCAATATATAACTCAGATCGTCCGTCGTAATACAACGATGACCACTTTTGTCAGCAAGGGGGCTGAGGGCCTTGCACTGCATTTTGTGCGTTCTCGGGTGGCTTGTGAGGACATTGTGGGCCCGAAATTGGCTGCTGCACACTGGGCAAGCTATTCCATCTGGAACTTGTGCAAGTCGCCTTGATTTTCTTCTCGTGCGCTGTTTTAAAGCCAAGGCTGTTTTCCTGTCCTCTGTTTTCACAGCGCGCCGCCCTGATGCTCTATTTTGATTCCATCTTTCAGGTGACAGAAGAAGGCAAATGGTGCTGGTGTCCCTTAAGCGATTTGTTCGACAACTTAGGACTTGCTTTACATCCGTTTACTGGCCATATAGGAGCCTTATAGATTGTGGGTTTTGCCCACAGAAGATTATTTGTAATAAGAACCAATTTCTTATTCTTGCCACTTTATTTTTAGAATTGATCATATGAAAGTGGTTGAGCCACTTTGCATACATTCTATATTCTGACAAAAAAAAAAAAAAAAAAACTAGCACACTAGCTGGCAAACTAACAAGATTACTAGCTTATTAGGTAATAAGATAGCCATCATACTAGCTAACAAGATAGCAATCAAACTAGCAAACAAGATAGCAAGATAGCTAGAAAACTAACTAACACGATTACCAAGATAGCAAGCAAACTAGCTAACAAGATAGCTAAAAAAACTAGCTACTAAGTTACCAAGATAGCAAGCCAACTAGTTAATTTTACCAACAAAATAACTTTCGTAATGTCTAGCAAGCATACGTTAACAAGATGGCCAGCTAACTACCTAATTAAATATCTGACCAATTAACTAAATAGGTTACAAGCTTACTAGCTAAATAGGTCAAGTTATCTAGATTCGATTACGACCTTTCGAAATATCTAATTTTTTACCTTTTTTTTTTTCATTACTAAAATATTTAAGTTTTGTATTAAACTTGTTTATAATCCTATTTAATGTAAAAATTCTTAAGACTTTTTTCCGGCACCTGTGTAGAAAAACTTTACAGTCTTTAGTTGGAAATTAACGTGAAGTTAATGTTAAGGGGATCACGTGATTATTTCAGGCGACCAGGGATCCGACTGAGGGCTGCTGCGTAGTGAGCTCATCTCCTTCAGAGAACATACAAAGTGCTCATCTACTCTGCCACATGAAATTATATTATTACTTAACTATAACAGCGCTGTTAAACAATATAGTGTACTATATATGCGCCTAATATGGAATAGAAGATAGGATAGGATAGAAGACTCAAAAGTAAAGTAGCAATTATAATATGGAATAGAAGATAGGATAGGATAGGATAGAGGACTCAAAAGTAAAGTAGCAATTATAATATGGAATATAAGATAGGATAGGATATGATAGAAGACTCAAAAGTAAAGTAGCAATTATACATAAAACACTAAACCATGATCTTCAAATACAAAACAAAATTTAATAAAATACTCTGAAAGACACAAAGATAAAGGCACATTTCTCTTTCCATATGCTAGGACAAATTTGTACAAATACTCCTTCTTCCCTAGTGCTATTAGAGCATGGAATGGGTTGCCTGAGCTAGCCATGAAAGCTAGTGACTAGGCAGAATTTAAGTCATTGGTTAATATGCATGACTAAGTGCATGACGCGTAGGGACGTAATCATCTTCTGTTTTGAAGTAACGTCTGTATTAGAGGGCTAACTATTGGTGCATATGTGTAGTGCTTACACAACAGTTTAAAAGGCAAACTAATCAGTTTTAAAATAGGTCTTGAATGTATTGAAGCACGTAGTTTAATCTGACAATAGGGAAAAGAAACTTACAATGTAATAAATCCCGTCTGTTCTATTCAGTAATATCAGCACGCGTAGTGAGTCTTTGTAGTCCTTTCTAACTATCTGTATCGTATTTCTCTTTCAGTGAACTTGATGGAAAGGAAAAGGTAAGTAACTCTGTGGTGTGGTATTGCTAAGTCTAGGACGAGTCTAATAGAAGGCAGGAGAGCCGCTGGTAGCCCACTTTTACGTTATACGGATGTATGGCAACGCGACATGAAGCTCTTCAACATCGACACTGGCAACTGGGAAGAGGTGGCACTGGACAGATCCACATGGAGAGAGAGCATAAAGGAAGGGTCACGGATTGCAGATGTCATATACAACAGAAGCAGAAAGAAGGGTGAAAATGCAACGGCGCCTGGTGATTATATATGCCCAACCTGCGATCGCAGCTCTGTATCAAGGATTGGCCTCTTTAGTCACACAAGAAGTTGCAAAGGGAAAAGATCGTCTCTCGAGACGTAAAATGCCACAGAACGTGTCTATACATAAGCCAGAAGTATCCAGACTAAGACCCTCGGACCATATCCGTCCATTGACTCGGTGCTTTCCGACTCTCGACACGCCTGCCAACACTGCCACAAAAGATTAGTTGTAAAGGAACTGGACAATTTTTGCAAAGCATTTATCAACTCATGACTGGTAAAAAGTTTCGGGGCCCTGTGCGAAACGGATAGTGTATTTGAAAATAAATTCGTCTTTGCATTTTATTTATTATTTACTAAGTACAATATCGCGATCAAATTAACTTTACGAGCCTTGCATGTAGCGAAGTCATACAGTATATCCTCAAATTTCTGTTTCCTACATAGATCACGCTCAATAGTAAAAATTGTCAAATTGTTCAATCTATCTTCGTAAATTATTGAGCTCAAGTAATTCTGGATTAGTTTCGAGACGCGAGAAGCTTCTTTCGCCGGATACCACAGTTGCGGGTACTGAATAATGCCGTTTTTTTTTTTTAAATTCGCGTGTGGATTGGAGTTTTCCATATTGAATGACACCCCGAAATGACAATGCCGTCTATATTTCAGGAGACTTTTATGAGTTTTCAGGAGATTTTAGAAATTTAGATCTATGACCTTTTTTTTGTTGTATATTTTGCAACTTCAGGAGATTTTCTGTTTAATTAAATAACTTACCCATAGAATTAGCGCGGGACCTATAAAGTGCGGGGTCCACTGCTGTCACATAGGTTGCAGTGGCCTAAGGCAAGCCCTGCCCGGAAACAAGCTTCGGCAGGCCTCTTATAAACAGGAACATAATATAGATGCCCATGTTGGGGGGAGGGGTAGCTAGACGTTTCTGGTTAATGGTTAAGGATAGAGCAGTGAGATTCATAACAAAAGAATATTCACATTTGACTAGAGCAACACCTTGAGTAAAATCACTAAATTTAGAAAGCCTTCAGGACAGAAGGCTCAAAAGTAAAGTTGCAATTATACATAAAACACTGAACCATAATCTTCAAATACAAAAACAAAATTTAATAAAATACTCTGAAAGACACAAAGATAGAGGTACACTCCTCATCCCATATGCTAGGGGTTGCCTGAGCTAGCCAGGAAAACCAGTGACTTGGCAGAACTTAAGTCATTGGTTATGCATGACTAAATGCATGACGCGTAGGACGTAATCATCTTCTTATTTGAAGTAACGTCTGTATTATATAGGATAAGATAAGAAGAAGGATACATAAAAGTAAAGTTTCCCTTTCAGACCTAACGATGGAGCAGATGAAGTCAAGAATTGTGAACATAAAATATTTACATAACATTTTTACCAAATTATTACATTTTTACTTCCTTTACTATTTTAACTGTGAATAGACCTTGTTTTTTAATGATTTAACTGTATAGAATTTAGCGCTTGTTATGTAAAGGGAGAATGATCTTTAAAGGATTACGGGCACGACATGGCCTAAATTGTGCCGATGTGCCTAAACTCAAAACTCAAACTCATTCTGTGGCCCACGGTTAACGAGGGTGTTATGTGGCCAGCACAACGACCAACCGACTTTACTTTTCCCCAAGTAATTTTGGTACCCATTAGAGATGGACTCAGAGGCGCCCTAAAGATCCGTTAAAAAAATAAAAACCAGTCTTCACACCCGGGACCCTCGGTTCGAAACCCAGACGCTCTATCGCTCAGCCACCGCTTATAAGGCTTTAACTAAAACTTCTTTAAAGTTAGTACTTTCTGAAACATTTCGTTCTGCTTCCTTTATCGACACGCCCAGTAGCTACCATAGTCAGTGGCGTCACTAGGATGGGTGTCACCAGTTGCAGACCGCACCCCCCAAGTGACGCCACTGACCATAGTCATAGTATTTCTGGCATGTGCGCACCGCTCTCATTTCCTTAGTCCAAAGAGTCCATTCACATCCAGTTAATGACTGTCATCCATCTTACCATGCAGCAGGTAGACACGTGGAATCAACTGCATAAGTCACGCAGGTATGAAGGGAGTTATTGACCCATAATTAAAAGTGCAATCTTTGACCCTAATTAATTACCTAACTGAACGCGGATCGCCGCAAGAGAATAATTCCAGCATAATTAATTTTAGAAATTTAAATTAAAATAAACCAAAAAAAAATAAAGATTCTTTCTTTTTTCTTTATTTGTTAATTAGTTTGCAGAAAAAAAAAAACAATTAATAACAAATGTTGTGCCTAACATTTGGATTAGTGTCGTATGCTTTAAAGTGTGTTTTGTCATAGAGTGACCTGCCCTTGCCCTATAACATTCTTGAGACAAAAATGAAATATTTTTTTTAGAGTTACTTTGCATTTTAATAAGCCAACTCTGAGGTTAGGACACAGTTATGGGACACGGAGACTTACTTAGACACAGAGAATTACTTAGACACAGAGAATTACTTAGACACAGAGACTTACTTAGACACAGAGACTTACTTAGACACAGAGACTTACTTAGACACAGAGACTTACTTAGACACAGAGACTTACTTAGACACAGTGACTTGGACATTGAGTGGAATATGATGACGTAGACACAGTCGGTCTGGTACAAAGATTTGGACACACTATCTTGGATACAGTAACATGGACACAGTGACTTGGACACCATGAGTGGTACATAGTGACTTGGACAAAATGAGTAGGGCACAGTGGCTTTAACACAGTCGGTAGGGGGAAATGACTTGTACACATTGACTTGTACACAGTGACTTTGGACACAGTGAGTGGTACATAGTGACTTGGACACAATGAATAGGGCACAGTGGTTTGGACACAGTCGGTAGGGGGAAATGACTTGTACACATTGACTTGTACACAGTGACTTTGGACTAAGAGATGGGACACACTGACTTGAACACAGTGAGTGGTACACAGTGACTTGGACACAATGAGTAGGGCACAGTGGCTTGGACACAGTTAGTAGGGTGAAATGACTGGTTCACAGTAACTTTGGACAAGGAAATTGGACACTGTGACTTAGCATGACTTTGGACACAGATATGGGACACTGTGACTTGGACACAGTGACTTTTGATACAGATGTGGGGCACAATGACTAGGAAACAGTAACTGCGACACAGTGACTATAAACTTAGTGGCTTTGGACACAGATATTAGACACAGTGACTTGGACACAGATATTGGACACAGTGACTTGGACACAGATATTGGACACAGTGACTTGGACACAGTAGACGTAAAACAAGAACATCTACAATGATGGGCACGCGTATAGCAGAGAAAGTCATTTATACGCTAGACAGCTTTTTGTCTTTGATCGCGTGAAAGCCTTGCCCCAAGTTTTATCCTGCAAATGACTGCTACACTCAGATACCCAAGTTTTATCCTGCAAATGACTGCTACACTCAGATACCCAAGTTTTATCCTGCAAATGACGGCTACACTCAGATACCCAAGTTTTATCCTGCAAATGACTGCTATACTCAGATACCCAAGTTTTATCATGCAAATGACGGCTACACTCAGATACCCAAGTTTTATCCTGCAAATGACTGCTACACTCAGATACCCAAGTTTTATCCTGCAAATGACGGCTACACTCAGATACCCAAGTTTTATCCTGCAAATGACTGCTACACTCAGATACCCAAGTTTTATCATGCAAATGACGGCTACACTCAGATACCCAAGTTTTATCCTGCAAATGACTGCTACACTCAGATACCCAAGTTTTATCATGCAAATGACGGCTACACTCAGATACCCAAGTTTTATCCTGCAAATGACGGCTACACTCAGATACCCAAGTTTTATCCTGCAAATGACTGCTACACTCAGATACCCAAGTTTTATCCTGCAAATGACTGCTACACTCAGATACCCAAGTTTTATCCTGCAAATGACTGCTACACTCAGATACCCAAGTTTTATCCTGCAAATGACGGCTACACTCAGATACCCAAGTTTTATCCTGCAAATGACTGCTACACTCAGATACCCAAGTTTTATCATGCAAATGACGGCTACACTCAGATACCCAAGTTTTATCCTGCAAATGACTGCTACACTCAGATACCCAAGTTTTATCATGCAAATGACGGCTACACTCAGATACCCAAGTTTTATCCTGCAAATGACGGCTACACTCAGATACCCAAGTTTTATCCTGCAAATGACTGCTACACTCAGATACCCAAGTTTTATCCTGCAAATGACGGCTACACTCAGATACCCAAGTTTTATCCTGCAAATGACGGCTACACTCGATACGTCAATATATAAAAAGTTCATTGCACTACAAGGAATGATTTATAGCAGCGGTTCTCAACCTTTTATGCTCGGCGACCCTTTCTACAATCCCCCACTCTGCCGCGACCCCTCCCCCCCCACACACACACACATACAGCAATAGAAGAATAGACAATAACAGTCCATATTTTCGACGGTCTTAGGCGACCCCTGGCAAATCGTCAATCGACCCCCAAGGGGGTCGCGACCCACAGGTTGAGAACCCCTGATTTATAGTGTCCAGACTCTTGCCTTCACGTTTCAGGCGGCCTTTAGGTAAAGGGATATTATACACTTATAGTATTTTTAGCATGGGAGTGTCTATGATAATTAATTATGCAAATTTTTTTTTTGCATTCCAGTGCTAACGTAAATAAACTCTAATTGTAAACTTTTAGAGAACTATAAATATAATTTATTAAGATGAATTTAGATTCATATTCGCAATGAGGATGAGCTTTTGTCTTATCTTATAAAATACAGACGTCACTTCACAAAAAGAAGAAGATTACGTCCTACGCGTCATGCATTTAGTCAAGCATGTTAACCAATGTCTTAAATTCTGCCAAGTCACTGGTTTTCCTGGCTAGCTCAGGCAACCCATTCCATGCTCTAATAGCGCTAGGGAAGAAGGAGCACTTGTACACATTTTGTCATAGATGTTTCCTATTATTAGCCACTAGCTCAGACATACTGGCCTATGACATGATTGAAGCCAGCAATCGTCTCAATTAATGAATAGTGATTCTTTTTCTACAATCATACAAGTAAAATTATATGTAAGCTATGTCATCACTGCCGCAGAGAACAACTTATAGTCGGTCCAACTGTGTCTAGTCGGCCAAAGATAATCCTCTAAGATCTATATTGAACCTGACCACAGGTTCGGATTTAATAGAGAGCAGATCTCCACAAAAATACTTCTCCCACCCCCCACCCCCGGGGCCTCCACTTAGTTAAATCAGGCCCATGGAAACTGTAATGAGTTTGCAAAGAATTCCCCGTTGCAGATAATCTCATTGATGTAAAGAAAGATAACCCATAAATAAAGGGTTCCCGGTCATTTCATCCCCGGTCACTTCATCCCCGGTCACTTCATCCCCGGTCATTTCATCGCCGGTCACTTCATCCCCGGTCACTTCATCCCCGGTCATTTCATCCTCTGGTCACTTCATCCCCTGGTCACTTCATCCCCCGGTCACTTCATCCCCGGTCATTTCATCCCCTGGTCACTTCATCCCCGGTCATTTCATCCCCTGATATTTTCATCATCTGATCATTTTTTTCTAACAAATTGTAATTTAAAAAATCATGAAATGAGCAATATTTAATTGATTCATTTTTTATTTAAATGACAAAATTGTAACACGTTAATGTTTAAAAGGAATTAAAGCAAAACTTATACAATCGACATGATATTACAAGGATGGGTGAACTCCACCTTTATTAGAAAAAAATAAAACCTTATTTCAAGGCTAAAAATGACGCGCCCATTTTCAAGAAAGAGCGATTGAAAAATAAAATAAAGTGAAACATTGTCGTACTTTCACCACACCTTGGCCTTTGATGATAAGTTATCAGCGGCATGATCATAATTATTGTAATCGCACTTCTATCTCACAAATGATTTTTTACTACTTCCACCAAACCTTGACCTTCGATCCGGATAATATTATGATATTACAACCTCCGCATCCGATAGATGCACTATAGCTAAGTACACACCCAGATTTACAATATATTATAAGATTTCTCACTCAGAAAACAAAGTGGAAGAGGAAACACTATAAACGCATTAGTAACAAGTCATAAAATGTCAAAAAGCATTCTACATAATCATATTTATATATAAAATATTTAATTGGGGATGAAATGACCGGGGATGAAGTGACCGGGGGATGAAGTGACCAGGGGATGAAGTGACCAGGGGATGAAATGACCGGGGATGAAGTGACCGGGGATGAAGTGACCGGGGATGAAATGACCGGGGATGAAGTGACCGGGGATGAAGTGACCGGGGATGAAATGACCGGTCACCAAATAAAGTATCACGATTCTTATAATGAAAGGGATACTCTCCCTTCTTTTATCATTTTTCGTGTAATTCCCTCTATCCGTCAATTCATTTTCTCAGATCAAATTGTAACATAAAAGGAGACGTGTTTGACGTCAATATAGTTAAAGTTCCGGATCTTACTTCAAATCGTCGTACATTATCTTATCTTATCTTATATAATACAGATACAATAATAATAATAATAAAATAATTCATCTATGTCTCTTTGTAAAATATCTGAGTCTTGTGTTGTTTGGACATAATAAATGAAAAACTATCATGGAATCCACATATTGATGAAACAATAAACAAATCGAACAAAGCATTAGGATTTATTAAAAGAAATTTCTATAAATCAAATAAGAACATAAAACTAAAATGTTATTTAACCTTGGTTAGGCCAATGATAGAATATGCATCCTCCGTTTGGGACACCTCAACTCAAGAAAACATCAAGAAACTGGAACAGACACAAAATAGAGCAGTGAGATTCAAAACAAATGAATATTGACATTTGACTAGAGTAACACCCTTAGTAAAATCACTAAATTTAGAAAGCCTTCAGGACAGAAGACTCAAAAGTAAAGTAGCAATTATACATAAAACACTGAACCATAATCTTCAAATACAAAAACTGAATGGCTGCCTGGTCGTGCGGTTTGTGCGCTGGACTGTCGTTCGGATTTATCGACGGTCGAGGGTTCAAACCCTGCCCGCTCCCATCCCCCGTCGTCCAGCGGGAGGTTTGGACTAGGAAGTAAACTATCTTCAACTCTGAAGGAACATCCGAAACATGTAAAACATTTTACAAACAAACATTTTACAAAACAAAATTTAATAAAATACCCTGAAAGACACTAAGATAAAGGTACATTCCTCGTCCCATATGCCAGATCAAATTTGTACAAATGCTACTTCTTCCCTAGTGCTATTAGAGCATGAAATGGGTTGCCTGAGCTAGCCAGGATCACCAGTGACTTGGCAGAATTTAAGTCGTTGGTTAATATGCATGACTGAATGTAGGACGTAATCATCTTCTTTTTTTTTTTTTTGAAGTGACGTCTGTAGTATATAAGATAAGCAATCTAAAGTACATCACAATGTGACTAACATGACCACACAACTGGCAGGTTTACAATAGGAAAATAAATCAGTAATAATTTAAAATAATCCCCTGATTCCTTTTTTGTCCATTGAATCCACAGTATTTGATTGTCAGATATGACAAATATCTAGATTTATGACTATAAATAGGGGAACTAATCCCAACAATGAACGCAAACACATGTATATATAATAGTTTACTTATATTTTGTTAATCTAAACTGTAAGCTGATTAAACTTCTTCAACATTATTTTTCTTATAGTTGGTAGGGAATAACAAGTATGGCAATCCTTTGACACTAAGGGCAATATTAAAATGACTGGCAAAACATTTAAATTACAGTTACCTATTTTAATATCAGTATTCCTAAAAGACTGCATTAACTCCCTTTAAATAATTGTGACGGAAAAGAAACTGCATCTCAATGTTTAGAGGTCTATAATTCAAATCCAGTTAGACTGTGAGCAGACGGCAGCTTCTCGTTGGTTCCTGTGTTGTTCCCCGGCAAGCCTTGTCGCCAAGAAGATACAAACCTGGTTCCGGTGTATACGCAAGGTAAGATGGCAAACATTTTATTTCTAAACGATGATACTAGCTTGTGTTGTCGTGTCGTGACGAATTTAATTCGAACACAAGCGCAGACGATCTTTCGTTTCACCTAGTTGAGCAACTATAAATCAGTTCGAGGCAGGGCTGGACCTGGGACGATTTGACCGTTTGCTCCGATATTGGGCCTCGCGCATGGCAGGGGGGGGGGGCCCGCAATGTACATTTAGCATGTCACTATCAGTCATGGTTCTAGTCTCGGGCTTTTAAAGATGTAGGAGTTGGAGGGTTAACGTATTTAGTTCATCGTACGATTGACGTAATTTTAATTAACCCACTGGCGCCTATTGCATTTAAGCTGCCCCTTATGCATGTTGTATATTAATTGCTGATATACAGGCTTATAATCTAATTAGTAGAAATTGTTGCTTTTGTAAAAAAAAAAAAGTTTGAACGGGGGGAGGGGGGCTCTCTAGCATACATTTAATTAGGTTTCGCAATTTTTGTAAGGTCTGCCATCAGTCTGAGATAGCTTAGTAAGTGTTTTTTTGGGGGGTTGAGAGTATAAGGAGCGTTTTTAGGGTGTGTGTTTCCGTGTGTGTGTTTCCAAGGTGACGGTAAGAAGAAGTTAGCGATTGGTTTGGAGGCTACGCGGTGAGGATGACGAAATCATAATAGTGTCTAGCGTAATGCAATTGTAAAAAGTCTTAAGTTGGCAACAGATATATTTTAACACAGCGTCCTTGACATTGACTTTTTCAAAATCTCTCCCTACCAATCCGACATTTTTTTCTTTAGGTTCCATTATGTTACCTCCATATTTCTCCATATTACGTTCTCAACTGTTCCTCTTGTGACTGGTTTGTAATGCTCACAAAATGTAATGTTTCTTTTAACCCTTAAAATCCTCAAGAGTCAACAAGGTGCGGATTACTTAAAAAAAAAAAAACAACTTATATAGCGCAACTTTCATGCTTATAGCCCAGAGCGCTACGGTCCAATCCCATTAGTTGACTAATGGGAGGGGGAGAGGGTATCTAGGAGAAGGTTTTTCGTTCTGCCTTTAGGCGCTTAGTAAACACAACTCTGCTCCAGTCAGGTGTCGAACCAAGAGCCCCCTCGAGCCCATGCTCAAGCGTACTTAGCCTCTCGGCCACACATCCCACTGTTTAATTTAATGATGGAAATCTCTATGTATAGTTTCGTCCATCGTGGCTCGATGATGACCACTTTGTCATCCAGGGGGCTGAGGGCTTTGCACTGGGGTTTTATGCCTCCTCATGTGGCTGGTGAGACCTATGTGAGCCCGCAATGTTCGGCCGCACACTGGGCAGGTTATTCCATCTGGAGCTAGTGTCGTTTGTCTTGCTTTTCTTTTCTGGCGTTTTTCTTCTGCCAGCATTGTTCTTTTTTCCTCAGCAACCTGTGCGCCAGTTTTCACAGCGCGACGCCATGATGCTCTCTCATGTGCCTCTGTCTCCCAGGTGCCAGGGTCTATGCTGAACGCCTTCAGAGAAGCTTTGAGGGTGTCCCTGAAGCGCTTTCTTTGCCCACCTTGCGAGCGCTTTCCTTCGCTTAGTTGGCCATACAAGAGTCGTTTTGGGATGCGGTGGTCTTCCATTCTGTAGACATGACCTGCCCATCGCAGCTGGGACTGCATCAGGATTGTGTGGATTGTGACTGTTTAATTTAATTATGGAAATCTCTATAGAATAATATATAAGCGTATCAGGGAATCGGTCGACTAGGCTATCTGTTGGCTAGGAATTGTTGCTAACTTTACATTATAAGTTACAATGGGCAAACTTACGAAAACAAAAAATGAAATCCAGTATTACCAACATGGTATATATTGACCTTGCTAATTAGCACGCGTAATAGAGTCAGGTCCGGGCGATTTAAAACTAATATAATTAGATCAATTTCTTGGAGAAGGAGAGAAAGTCGGAAAAGAAAGCAAAATATATAAAAATAGTTTTTAAAAAAGCATATATATATATAAGGGAAAGAACTGCACATTTACACAGTTCTCTATACTTAAAGATTTATTTCCCCTTTTCAATACCCGGTATGAAACAAAATTTATAACCACTAATTAGTTAATTTGTTTTTTTTTTGTTTAAATTGATTCAATGAATAATTGTGCAAATTCATTACAATGGTAAAGAATAGAAAGATAAGATACGATAAGATAATTTTTATTGATCCAATCAAATGGACATTCAGTTTGACTACAATTGACAACCTCAGCGTAACTACTGTAACAATAACATAATAGATGCAAATACGAACCACATTCACACACGAAACACATTCACACTCACAACCAGCGCTTTATGAATTTGACCTCTATGTACTTCTCGATGACGACAGCTGATCTTGTAACACTCTGAATGAAATAGGATGAAGGAGTTTTTAAAACTGTCTGTTTTATTCCTAATGGAAAGGAGACGACCACTTCGTTCAGATCTTATACAAATAACAAGTACACAAATTGTTACAGACAGACAGACACACAGACTTTGTAAAAACCGGATAGATCAATTTTTTGTAGTTACATCACTCTTTCGCTCTGCGTAATTTTTTATGTTTTGTTTTGTTTCGTAGACCATGTGAATTAATTATAATTTTTGAATTTTTGACAGTCGTCTATTGGAAGTATGTCGTCTCTAAACTCGACAACTGCGACAGGAATGTCTCTTAGCCTAAGAAGGGAGATATTTAAACGTTTAGGGTACGTAACTCAGTTATTACGTAAAATGTTACTTTAATTCTATGATTGATTGTCCCCCTGCATTTATGCTTTGAAACCACTAGTGATTTTATTTGTAATCACTCGAGAGTAGATGTAAATGAGTAACTTATCTCAGCGTACATTTGGATAGTTTAAGATCGACTTTACCGAAATTTTAATACATTTTAATAATAATGATCTGCAATCGGTCTCGAGACCGAAATATATTGGCTTGAATTGTCCTTTGTATTTTTACTTGAGATGTGTCTCGGATGGCTGCCTGGTCGTGCGGTTTGCGCGCTGGACTGTCGTTCGGATTTATCGACGGTCGAGGGTTCAAACCCTGCCCGCTCCCATCCCCCGTCGTCCTGCGGGAGGTTTGGACTAGGAAGTAAACTATCTTCAACTCTGAAGAAACATCCGAAACATGTCAAACATTTTACAAACAAACAACAGATATAAAAAGGTGATACGTTGCGAGGTGTAAGGCCTGAGGCCTGATAAAATGTGAGTGATACTTCCTGTGGTGTCACTAGCCCACAGTCACTGAACAATTTCTTGACCATGGTATAGTTTATAACCTTTTATTAAGATGCTCTACTCTTTTCTGAGGTCCTCCCATATATGTCTGTTTTTCTGAGGTCCTCCCTTATGTCTGTTTTTCTGAGGTCCTCCCTTATATGTCTGTTTTTCTGAGGTCCTCCCATATACGTCTGTTTTTTTGAGGTCCTCCCATATATGTCTGTTTTTCTGAGGTCCTCCCATATACGTCTGTTTTTCTGAGGTCCTCCCATATACGTCTGTTTTTCTGAGGTCCTCCCATGTGTCTGTTTTTCTGGCAGAATTTAAGTCATTGGTTATTAACATGTATGACGAGATGCATGACGCGTAGGACATAATCATTTTCTTTTTTTTTTGAAGTAACGTCTGTAGTATATAAGATGAAATAAGATCTCATAAACCAGTTTCATGTAAACTTGTAGGGGGCGCGGTGGCTAAAGGTTAAGCGCTTGGCTTCAGAACCTGGAGGTCCTGAGTTCGAATCTCGGTGAAGATTTTGAAATTCGGGATTTTTTAGGGCGTCCCGAGTCCACCCAGCTCTAATGGATACCTGACTTTAGTTGGGAATAGTAAAGGCGGTTGGTCGTTGTGCTGGCCACATGACGCCCTGCTTGTTAACCGTTGGCCAAAGAAACAGATGGCCTTAACATCATCTTCCCCTATAGATCGCAAGGCGTGAACGGGGAACATTTTTTTTAGTGAATCTTAATTCTGTATCTCGAACAAGTGAACAAGGGAAAGATATTGTACTTGACTGGCAAGGTAGTACCAGTGTAAGTTGAATTAGTCCCCCTTTTTCTTTGTAGACTAAATTTGAAACTAACAATAAGGTAAGTATAAACCCTTCTATTTTCAAAAGCATTTCTATAGTTTCATAGTTAATATATTTGCTTGAGGAAGCCTCGAGTTTCTAATTCTGTAATTAACTCTTACATTTCGACATCCCAGCTACCCATCGTTATCAACAGCTTTCCAGGCAGACTTGGAGATTCCGTCTGTCCAAGACGTACTGACGGTGAGTCTTTGAAAGGTTAGGGTTAATATTTTATATTCCTGTGCGTGTGCTTCTGCCATTGTTTAGGCTAGCCGTTAGGTGAATGGCCTGCCTAAAAGAAAGGAAATGAAAAAGTGATGAGTTTATATGTTTTTTTAATATTTTATGATTTACATGTTAAATAGGTTAGATTATTACGAACAGAAGAAGGGCAAAGCCGAGCACATCAAGCTGGTACTATATTTTCGGTGACGGATGCAGACGCCCGTGATATAGGCCTGTTGTGAATGTCTGATATAGCTTCCCGTTAAATTCGTGCCAAGGCTACTTTTTTTTCGTCTTTGGACTGAAAAACAATAAAACAAGCGTTTTTTAAAAGTAGATGTTGAAAACACACAAACTAGGCTACAATTTATGCTACAACTTATGCTACATTTTATGCTACAATTTATGCTACAAAATAGTTTCCAAGTGGCTTAAATCCTTTCGGGATGATATTGAACGGGTCACATTGAGTTTCGAAGTTAACGGCGTTTAAAATCGTCCATTCCTTCCCCTTTTAACAAACATCTTATAAATTACAGACATTACGAGCAAATGAGACTCTTAACCCTTAAAGTGCTGAACTGTTTTACAATGAGTGCATACGCAATTCTGATGTTTAGAGGCTAAACTACCACTCGCGTTTTAAGAGTTAATCATACACCAAACGGACTCGTATATATAGTATGTAAATGAGCCTATTGCGGACTTTAATCTTGATACAACAAATAGTAAAATGTCAATTAGATCTTCGTTTACATGACTCCATTACGGAATCCTCTCTATCTTCCTCTTTCAACACGCATGCGCACTATCTCCCAGTCACACTATGCTGCGCACGTAACATACAGACGTTACTTCAAAAGAAAAGATAAATACGTCCTACGCGTATCCAAGTGTTAATCTAGTCGTAAATCAGTGGCGTAGCTAGGGTGGGGGGAGGAGGGGGAGAATTTTTAAAATCCCCCCCGGGCCCCCACTTGAGAGGGGGCCCCTAATGAGTGTTTTTTTTTACATTAAATATTAACTATTACTCAAAATGCACGGGCCCCCAAACAGGTCGGGCCCCCTGGGCCCCCAAATGATGGAAAAGTCCTAGCTACGCCCCTGTCGTGAATGTAAAGTAGAGACTTAAAATCTGCGGAGTCGTTGGTAGTTCCCCCTTTCAGACCTTGTGGTCTGTAGCTCAGATGATGTAAAGGTCATCTGTTTCTGTGGCCTACGGTTAACAGAGTCGTTGGTATTTCTGGCTGATTCAAGCAACCTATTCGACTTTCTAATGGTACTTGGAAAGAATGCGCACTTGTATATATTTGACCAGGCATGTTAGTAATTAATTAATTTATTTATAGAAAAACTAAATGAATCTCACGGATTTTTTACTAATTTTTATTACAATGTTTATGTCAACTCACTATGTCTGTCTGTCTGTCTGTCTGTCTGGTAAAAAAGTTTGCTCTTTCTCCGACACCTTATCTCGGACCAAGCCAAAATTTTGCACAATTATTTTTTTTTACCTGACAACACAAGAATCAATTTTAAACAAATAAATTATTATTTCACTAAATATTGGTAAATAATTATTTTGTTTAGTATCTCGATTAAGTGAACAAGGGAAAAAAATTGTACTTGACTGATAAGGTAGTACCAGTGTAAGTTAAATTAGTCCCCTTTA
The DNA here is from genome assembly GCF_947242115.1 of Biomphalaria glabrata. NCBI lineage: Eukaryota > Metazoa > Mollusca > Gastropoda > Planorbidae > Biomphalaria > Biomphalaria glabrata. The sequence goes on along the minus strand of NC_074716.1, from coordinate 50,432,946 downwards.
TACTTTGTAGAGAGAATTTGAAACTAACAATAGATAAATTTAAACCCTTCTATTTTCAAAAGCATCTCTATAGGTCAGTAGTTAATGTATTTGCTTGAGGAAGCCTTAGACCTCGAATTCTAATTGGAATTCACCTTCTAGCTTTAGAAATACATCTAAAAAGCAATCAACCATATGCCCCCCTCTTACTCCTTCCATTCCCTTCACATAGTCCAGACAAGTGATTGGAGCGTCGCCTATTGAGAAAGCTAAAAGCATGAAATTGCGCTAAATAAAAAAAAACTGGTTTAAATATTTCTAATCGCACAGACTTATTATTGTTAGTCTAGATCTATTAAAAATTGAATGACACGACTGATCCAAACTAATTGATACAACAACGCTTAATACAAGATTCGTTTTTTTTTTCTAAAAAGTATTTTATATATTTTTCTTGTTTTAATTTACTTCTATTTTTTCATCTCAATAAAGAGTGCGTCACTGGCATTGTTACTTGACTTTTGGCTTCTTTATTCGTTTCGAAAACCAGGAGTAAGTGAATCCAACATTTTAGAGTTTGTTTCCTTTCCAGAAACAAAAGTTTGCAGCCGAAACAACGGAACAAAATCACAAGGCCGTCCATGCAACAGATGTCCTTACATTCGCTTACATTCTAGACTTGAGAAGCCATGCCGCTGTAAGCTTTATGCCCTAGTTATTTGATGTAGCTCCCAATTTCTAATTATAAGTCGCCTCTAGCTTCATTACGACTTGGTCAATGGTGAAATATTATTTCGAATGGCTCTCTTGTGTATCATTGACTTTTTTTTCCAGTCCGTTTATGTTGGGGGCGGCCCCATGAGCAGTGCTTCTTAAACTTTTACCAGTCCATTTATGTTGGGGGCGGCCCCATGAAGCAGTGCTTCTTAAACTTTTACCAGTTCATTTATGTTGGGGGCGGCCCCATGAAGCAGTGCTTCTTAAACTTTTACCAGTCCATTTATGTTGGGGGCGGCCCCATGAGCAGTGCTTCTTAAACTTTTACCAGTGATCCCTCAGCCTTCACCCACTAAATCCGATAAAACTCGCTCGCGTCATCCTTTCTTAGTGGTCTCCGGATATACTGTAACGTCGTGTTGCAATGAAAAAGATTAGAAACTTATAGTCATATAATTATTTCTTTTTTTCAGTTTTTCTTTGCATGAATATTTTTTTTCATTACGCCTGGACTAAAAATGTAATCAATAAATCTTTTAACTTTAGAATTACTTTAAAATTCGAAACTATCTCATATGCCAGCTATATACAAACGATCGTTGCAGATCTATATGGCAAGATGGCGGTTTGCAGACGATCAATGGCTGTGGGTGAAATGCAGTAGAAAGGGCGACAAGTCAAAAGACATCCTACAAAAGGAAATGAAAATCTGGTCGTACATCGAGGGGAGACCATTCTTTCTGAAACTCATCACAGCCTTCCAAACTGACGTACGTACATAGGTGTACTTGATTTTAAATAATTTTATACTTTTATTCAAGAAAGTCTACACTTGAATCCAGTTAATTAATAAGACTAAATAAGACATGATAGACCACATTTTGTAGTCGTACCAAGAGATTGTATAAATTAATAAATTTGATAGAAAAAAAAGCTTGCTTGTGTGCCTTTGAGACGGTGTCGGCAACACCACATACGGCTCTTTAGTTCCATACACAAATATAATTTATTGTATCAAAAAAAAAGCTTGCTTGTGTGCCTTTGAGACGGTGTCGGCAACACCACATACGGCTCTTTAGTTCCATACACAAATATAATTTATTGTATCAAAAAAAAAGCTTGCTTGTGTGCCTTTGAGACGGTGTCGGCAACACCACATACGGCTCTTTAGTTCCATACACAAATATAATTTATTGTATCAAAACATTTTTAAAATAATTCTGAAAAGAAGATTAAGCGCCGATTCGATCTCTTATCCACCTCTACTAGCTTTTAACCACCCCCTCCCCCATTACACGCGTCGTCACCGTTGTCTGTCCATCGGAAGCTATGTAGGTTTTAATTGGCTTTTACGCAAGACGAATTGGCATCTCAACCACGTGCTTTGGCTGTGACGTATAGCTTGTTGTTTCAAGTAAATGAGTTAGAAGCGAATTATCTTCTCAAAGTTAGAAGCAATCTACAAGTGATGCCATTCTGTCAAGCCTTGCGGCACCACATGAAATTGCACACACAAAAAAAAAAAAAACGCATACCATTTAAAAAATGATGAGTAGGTCAAAGACTGTTCCAACGTAAATGTATTCCAATAAATATGAAAGATTCGCCATATAAAAGCATTTAGAATATTTGTACTTTAAAGAACCTTTTACGACATTTTGGAGTATTGTACAAACACTTTTTTTTTTAGTTGCATTATTTTCTGTATGACAGGCATGTCAAACTCATTAAGGGGTATGCACCGGATAAAAACTTACTATGGCCTGGAGCCAAAAATCAGTTGGAATAAATAGCCTACTTATTTTATGTAAATTAGAAACAATACAATACAGTATAATAATCAAGCTCCCTGTCCATTGGTTATTTTGTTTATTATAAATTATTATGATTACGCATTATTTTCGCTGTCCTGATGCCTGACATCTTTTCTGGGATACAAGTTTATTAATGTCAGGTTGATGTTTTATTGGCCACTGACATTTTCCGCATTGATGACAATTTTTTTTAATCAGATAATCTCGAACGGTGAGGTGTTGTTGTTTTTTATAGCTTTCATTATAAAAAAGAACTGCTCACAGAAAAAGTAGCAAACATAGCAAGAATTCTATCTGCAAATTTCGGAAATTCAACGTACCGTTCAGATAAATAACTGTAAAATTATGGCACAGCCACTTCTATATACTTCGCTTTCAACTAAAAATCTGACTACAATTCCATCATTAGCATTTTCATGATCAAATGAAAATGGAGATACAAACAACGAAACTTCTTGCTCGTATGAAACAAAGTCACAAAAATGAAAGCATCTGATAACGATTCCAGGTGTAGGAAATATTTACCAAATGTTGCATCCGTATTTGATCTTTTTAGTTCCTATCACGTTGAGAAGAGCACAAGGTTATCTCTTGATATTTGTGGTTTCCACAGTCGTAACTTTGCTTGAAAGCACTTCATATCATCACATGCAGTTGTGACAATTTTGTCTTTACTTTGAAGTTTCAAATTCAAGCATTGCAGGTGACCAGTGGGACCAACTGCCAATGCCGAATCCTGAACACATTCGTCAGTTTGGAAATGTTCAACAGGTTCACCTTTCATGTTCAGAAACAATACCATTTCCTCACGCAGTGCTAAAAATCTCTTCAATACTTCATGACAGGAGAGCCAGCGGACTTCTGTTTAGCAGGGGACACAATCAAATGTCCGACGTCATCCGTAACATTAAAAAATGGCGATAATTTAAGCCACGGTCACGACTAAAATTGATAGCAACACTTGTTGCTACTGTAATTGCTTTGCACATAATGCTTCTTGGTGAATGCTGCACTGAAAATGAGCAAATTTAAAATTTCAGTCTCTCTTATTTTTTGCAAGCAGCTTTGCACCAACACCATTTCTAACCCCATGTAATGAACACGCCGAGGACTGTATTAATAAGTTGATATATTCATATGAGGTGAAGAAAGAAACATCTCTCTGTATTTTCTTAAAACTTCTTTAATGATACTTCTTCAACTTTCACATCAAATTAACTGCTCAGTTCGATAACAACTTGACTTGATACTTCATAAATAAAACTTGAAGATACATGAAACTTCACTTAGTATAACTTCAACTTCAACTAATAAAACTTTAATTAAATGGACCCGCTAATATCACAAAACTTAACTAAACCTTTACTGAGAGAGGACTTAAGCGATAACTAAGCGAGGACCATCGCTCTACAAGAACTATTACTATGCGAGGACCATCGCTCTACAAGAACTACTACTATGCGAGGACCCCGTCTAACTGACTTTCCCCTAATTTATACTTTCTTTGATCGTACGTTCCAGAATCATGGAACCTTCTCAGATAATTATTTTAGTAGCTTTGACCTTCTAGAAGCTGACGTGTGCTATTTTTTTCCCTTAACCCCTTTCTTTGATTGGATACCTAAAATTAACTTGTTTACGCTGGACACTTGCACTGGTTCGACCTCGAGCTTCTAGAAACTGGTCGAAATAGGTCACAGACTCGACTCGTGACACCCCAATCATGGTTAGAGCTCCAAAGGTAAATTGTACTGTAATAACACCTCTTATAATTTCTCAAAAAACATCCTCGCTCGTTGTGGTGTTGTAGGTAGTGAAGTAGCTCCTCATGTAGCTCAAAATTCCTGTCACAGGTCCTTATGAATATAGCCAACTGTGCTACACCCGTTACATCAGTTGACTCATCGAGAGCCAATGAAAAGAATTCAACTATTTTGTTCTTTAATTATTTACGCAAGCTGACTGACATGTCATTTATTTTCTCTGCCAATATATTCCTAGTTAATGTTATTTCTTTGAATGCTTTCACCTTTTTCCGGACAAATTACTTTGGCAGCTTTAATGACACACTCCTTAGTAAAATCACCTCCACTAAATGATTTGTGACAAATGTACGTCTAACTCTAACATATTGCCTTATTTATAATGTGATTATTTACAATTAATAATAATTAAAAAGTTAACAAATCAACACTAAACTTAAAAGATACCTTCAGAGATAGTACATATGTGCAACGAAATTGGTTGTTACGTTTTATTTTGTAGTAAATATTTTACCTGAAAAGTAGTGGTGACTGTTAAACGCTTAAAAATTTAACATTATTTTGATAATTCTTGAGGTGGCCAAGCGGGCCGCATGCAAAGTGGTCTATGTTTGACAAGCCTGCTGTATGACATAGAAAAAAAACAACGTTAGTTACGCCATATTCCAAATTTAACATAATGTTTTCTAAAGTACATGCATAAACAAGTGCAAAACAAAAAAGGTAAACTTTTATAGTATTGTGTCCTTGACCTTGAAGAGTAGGCCTATACCTTTTTTATATCAATCACGATATTGGTTAGTGGAATTCTAATAACTGGGGAGGGGTCAAGCCTGTTACTATGATTCGACTTTGAAACAAAGTACAAAGTATCAATAGGTTGTAGGGAACTGAATAAGAACTAACAGAACGACCAGCTTGTTCTGACACATTGTGGTACCCTTCAGACAAACTCGACCAGTTATCATTTAATATCAGGGCCGGCTTCGGGGGAGGGAAGGCGGGGCCCCTCCTCCCCACAAAAGAGATAAAAAAAAATTATCAAAATTTCGACGGATCTGCAACTTGTATTTTTAGCTTTCCCCGAAAGGGGAATAGACGCTATTAGTTTTGTGTGGTTTTTCTGTCTGTCCGTCGTCCGTCCGTCCCGTTTAGATCTCGTAAACTACAAAAGATAGTGAAAATCCAACATCATGAGATTAGACCATTCAAAGTTCTGAAGCAACGGCTTTCTTTTCTTTAAGTGAAAATTTCAACTTTTTAAATCAATTATGCAAGCAGTTTTTTCATAAAATTACACAATTTTTACAACTATTCACTATTAATAGTAACAAGCACTAGAAGCTATCTTGTGAGGAAGATGACCATCCTCTGCTTCGTGTAAATATATATAAACTTTTCTTCTTAATTAATCTCTAGTCAGGTTATTACCTTGTTACGCCATATGAAGGTCGATGCACTTTAAACTATATCAACAAAGTTCAAGGGTCACTGAATGTGAATAACGTCATGTAAGTTTATAGAGTGAGTTCATATTATGGTGTGTGTATCGTATTGTTTGGAAAAATCTCTGAATATTGTAATAGCTGGAAAAAAGGAGTGCTATTTTTAGATAATGATCGAATTCACCGAAATTATTTTTAGACTGCACGTGCGGGACAGGAAGAGGAAGTACTATTTTTAGATAATGATCGAATTCCCTGAGTTTATTTTTAGACTGCACGCGTGGGACAGGGAGAGGAAGTTACGTCTGAAGAATGAAGAGACGCGGGAAGAGTAAATGACTCCCGCAAGTTTATTTGAGTGCGTTCAAAGTAGAGTTCGAAATCTTGTACCATCTTGTACACTGATATCGAAAAAATATAATCGTTTGTAAATAAAGATGAGTTTATTTTATTCAACAAAGGATCTGGAGCAAGTATGTTCTAAACCCCAGCCATCACCGTGTTTCATATGACTACGCAAACACAGTTTCGACCTGCATATTTTCCCGCATTTCGTTCAGAAAAAGCTGTTGTCCGCTGGCGGTCTATTTAAGTTATCTTTCCGTCTTCTGCACCTGTCTTCAATAATGTTTTTTTTTTTTTTTCGAGTCTCAGATCACTGCCTGCATTTATCACAAGTCTATAAAATACTTACCTTACTGTACTTTACTGTATTTGTGGTATATTTCTGTTAAAATCTACCAATTTCTTGTGTGAGTAAGCTGTAAAAATATTAGTAGTAATGTCAGGACATTAGAAAGAGTCTTTTGTTCTGTTAAGTGTTACATGATAAAGTGTATACACTTTTTTGTTTTGCTAATATGTAGGTTTTATGTGCTGGAACTGGTCCACGCTTTGATCTACCTCCACGAACATGATGTTATAGTCAGGTAAAAATCAAGTTATTCTAAAACATTGCTACCAATAATATGCACGCATTCATAGAAATATGATTGCATAATGATTGCGCTGATCTACCTCCAAGGACACAATGTTATAGTGAGGTAAAAATCAAGTTATTCCAAAACATTACTACCAATAATATGCACGAATTCATAGAAATATGATTGCATAATAATTGCGTTCGTAGAGTCGCGCATTGTAACGGAGGAAAAGAGTTAAAACACACAATGAAATACGTCTTTAATCCACTCGGTTCTCGGATGCCATACGAGAATGATCTCCCTTTAGCCACCTTCTGCGGAAAGTAACATGAATTTAAGTCAAAGCCTCGACGTTTAATGGCGAAACGCCCAAAGACTAAATCAAATTTCAAAACAAGGTAAAATCTATAAAAAAAAATACTTAAAAAAAAAAAATCAAAGCTTAACAAAGGGAAAGAACTACGTACTTACAATCTATATCTCTCAATAGTGTAGAAGCTATTTCCCTTATTCAATATCAAAAAAAAAATAATTGATTGCCACTAATTAATTAAGTAATTCGTTAATTTTATTAAACTGATTCATGTGTCTCAATAATGTAGAAGCTATTTCCCTTATTCAACATCAAACAAAAAAAATAATTGATTGCCAATGATTAATTAAGTAATTCGTTAATTTTACTCCACTGATTCATGTGTTGCTAGGCACAGTATGGTATGGTTGTAAGTTTCAACTAGATCCGAGATTGGGTCTGGGAGATTGAATGTGTTCAATTATCTAAGTGTACGAAGCCCTACCCATTTAGACGCATCTGTGAATATTAAAGGATCAAACAAAATAAGTAATTACCAGTAATTAATTGACTAATTTTTTTTATTTTCTAATTTTATTTTATTTTTTTTCATGTCTTGTCCAGGTCAATAAATAATTGCGCAAAATTTCAACTTCATTTTAGAATGGGTGTGGGAGAAATAACGTGTGACAGACAGACAGAGTTTTGTAATAGAATAGTTCTCTGCCCTGACATAGCGATTACAGTTTTAAAGTTTTTCATTCTAGGTTCTAAAGTGCTTTATCTTTTCCTATGTATTCATTTAGTTTTAGTGAAATAGATTCCAGATAAATTTCATTTTGCTCTTTTTTTTTTTTTTAATAGGAGGTCTACAAAAAATGTTTGACATTTTTTCCACTTTATTCAAGGGCGGTCGGGGAGCGATGGCTGAGTGGTTAAGCGCTTGGCTTCTGAACCTAGGGTCCTGGGTTCGAATCTTGGTGAAGACTGGGATTTTGAAGTTCGGAATTTTTAAGGCCCCCCTGAGTCGAACCAACTCTAAAGGATACCTGACTTTAGTTGGGGAAAAGTAAAGGCAGTTGGTCGTTGTGCTTGCCACATGGCACCCCTCTCGTTAATTTTAAATTCTCGTTAACCGTTGGTCAAAGAAACAGATGACCTTAACATCATCTGCCCCATAGATCGCAAGGTCTGAAATTGGAACTACTCCAGGGCGGTGCAATCTCAGAATAGAACATCTTTTTTTTTTTTCTCCACTTCAGTTAGATGTATATCTAATTATGTTTTTTGTCTGTTCGTCGTGCTGTTCATTTGTCGAGCTTCTGTTTCCTCAGGAAACAGGGCGGTGCAATCTCAGAATAGAACATCTTGTTTTTTTTTCTCCACTTCAGTTAGATGTATATCTAATTATGTTTTTTGTCTGTTCGTTGGTCTGTTCATTTGTCGAGCTTCTGTTTCCTCAGGAAACAGGGCGGTGCAATCTCAGAATAGAACATCTTGTTTTTTTTTCTCCACTTCAGTTAGATGTATATCTAATTATGTTTTTTGTCTGTTCGTCGTGCTGTTCATTTGTCGAGCTTCTGTTTCCTCAGGAAACAGGGCGGTGCAATCTCAGAATAGAACATCTTGTTTTTTTTTCTCCACTTCAGTTAGATGTATATCTAATTATGTTTTTTGTCTGTTCGTCGTGCTGTTCATTTGTCGAGCTTCTGTTTCCTCAGGAAACAGGGCGGTGCAATCTCAGAATAGAACATCTTGTTTTTTTTTCTCCACTTCAGTTAGATGTATATCTAATTATGTTTTTTGTCTGTTCGTCGGTCTGTTCATTTGTCGAGCTTCTGTTTCCTCAGGAAACAGGGCGGTGCAATCTCAGAATAGAACATCTTGTTTTTTTTTCTCCACTTCAGTTAGATGTATATCTAATTATGTTTTTTGTCTGTTCGTCGGTCTGTTCATTTGTCGAGCTTCTGTTTCCTCAGGAAACAGGGCGGTGCAATCTCAGAATAGAACATCTTGTTTTTTTTTCTCCACTTCAGTTAGATGTATATCTAATTATGTTTTTTGTCTGTTCGTCGGTCTGTTCATTTGTCGAGCTTCTGTTTCCTCAGGAAACAGGGCGGTGCAATCTCAGAATAGAACATCTTGTTTTTTTTTCTCCACTTCAGTTAGATGTATATCTAATTATGTTTTTTGTCTGTTCGTCGTGCTGTTCATTTGTCGAGCTTCTGTTTCCTCAGGAAACAGGGCGGTGCAATCTCAGAATAGAACATCTTGTTTTTTTTTCTCCACTTCAGTTAGATGTATATCTAATTATGTTTTTTGTCTGTTCGTCGTGCTGTTCATTTGTCGAGCTTCTGTTTCCTCAGGAAACAGGGCGGTGCAATCTCAGAATAGAACATCTTGTTTTTTTTTCTCCACTTCAGTTAGATGTATATCTAATTATGTTTTTTGTCTGTTCGTCGGTCTGTTCATTTGTCGAGCTTCTGTTTCCTCAGGAAACAGGGCGGTGCAATCTCAGAATAGAACATCTTGTTTTTTTTTTCTCCACTTCAGTTAGATGTATATCTAATTATGTTTTTTTGTCTGTTCGTCGGTCTGTTCATTTGTCGAGCTTCTGTTTCCTCAGGAAACAGGGCGGTGCAATCTCAGAATAGAACATCTTGTTTTTTTTTTCTCCACTTCAGTTAGATGTATATCTAATTATGTTTTTTGTCTGTTCGTCGTGCTGTTCATTTGTCGAGCTTCTGTTTCCTCAGGAAACAGGGCGGTGCAATCTCAGAATAGAACATCTTGTTTTTTTTTTCTCCACTTCAGTTAGATGTATATCTAATTATGTTTTTTGTCTGTTCGTCGTGCTGTTCATTTGTCGAGCTTCTGTTTCCTCAGGAAACAGGGCGGTGCAATCTCAGAATAGAACATCTTGTTTTTTTTTCTCCACTTCAGTTAGATGTATATCTAATTATGTTTTTTGTCTGTTCGTCGTGCTGTTCATTTGTCGAGCTTCTGTTTCCTCAGGAAACAGGGCGGTGCAATCTCAGAATAGAACATCTTGTTTTTTTTTCTCCACTTCAGTTAGATGTATATCTAATTATGTTTTTTGTCTGTTCGTCGTGCTGTTCATTTGTCGAGCTTCTGTTTCCTCAGGAAACAGGGCGGTGCAATCTCAGAATAGAACATCTTGTTTTTTTTTCTCCACTTCAGTTAGATGTATATCTAATTATGTTTTTTGTCTGTTCGTCGGTCTGTTCATTTGTCGAGCTTCTGTTTCCTCAGGAAACAGGGCGGTGCAATCTCAGAATAGAACATCTTGTTTTTTTTTCTCCACTTCAGTTAGATGTATATCTAATTATGTTTTTTGTCTGTTCGTTGGTCTGTTCATTTGTCGAGCTTCTGTTTCCTCAGGAAACAGGGCGGTGCAATCTCAGAATAGAACATCTTGTTTTTTTTTCTCCACTTCAGTTAGATGTATATCTAATTATGTTTTTTGTCTGTTCGTCGTGCTGTTCATTTGTCGAGCTTCTGTTTCCTCAGGAAACAGGGCGGTGCAATCTCAGAATAGAACATCTTGTTTTTTTTTCTCCACTTCAGTTAGATGTATATCTAATTATGTTTTTTGTCTGTTCGTCGTGCTGTTCATTTGTCGAGCTTCTGTTTCCTCAGGAAACAGGGCGGTGCAATCTCAGAATAGAACATCTTGTTTTTTTTTCTCCACTTCAGTTAGATGTATATCTAATTATGTTTTTTGTCTGTTCGTCGGTCTGTTCATTTGTCGAGCTTCTGTTTCCTCAGGAAACAGGGCGGTGCAATCTCAGAATAGAACATCTTGTTTTTTTTTCTCCACTTCAGTTAGATGTATATCTAATTATGTTTTTTGTCTGTTCGTCGGTCTGTTCATTTGTCGAGCTTCTGTTTCCTCAGGAAACAGGGCGGTGCAATCTCAGAATAGAACATCTTGTTTTTTTTTCTCCACTTCAGTTAGATGTATATCTAATTATGTTTTTTGTCTGTTCGTCGGTCTGTTCATTTGTCGAGCTTCTGTTTCCTCAGGAAACAGGGCGGTGCAATCTCAGAATAGAACATCTTGTTTTTTTTTCTCCACTTCAGTTAGATGTATATCTAATTATGTTTTTTGTCTGTTCGTCGTGCTGTTCATTTGTCGAGCTTCTGTTTCCTCAGGAAACAGGGCGGTGCAATCTCAGAATAGAACATCTTGTTTTTTTTTCTCCACTTCAGTTAGATGTATATCTAATTATGTTTTTTGTCTGTTCGTCGTGCTGTTCATTTGTCGAGCTTCTGTTTCCTCAGGAAACAGGGCGGTGCAATCTCAGAATAGAACATCTTGTTTTTTTTTCTCCACTTCAGTTAGATGTATATCTAATTATGTTTTTTGTCTGTTCGTCGGTCTGTTCATTTGTCGAGCTTCTGTTTCCTCAGGAAACAGGGCGGTGCAATCTCAGAATAGAACATCTTGTTTTTTTTTTCTCCACTTCAGTTAGATGTATATCTAATTATGTTTTTTTGTCTGTTCGTCGGTCTGTTCATTTGTCGAGCTTCTGTTTCCTCAGGAAACAGGGCGGTGCAATCTCAGAATAGAACATCTTGTTTTTTTTTTCTCCACTTCAGTTAGATGTATATCTAATTATGTTTTTTGTCTGTTCGTCGTGCTGTTCATTTGTCGAGCTTCTGTTTCCTCAGGAAACAGGGCGGTGCAATCTCAGAATAGAACATCTTGTTTTTTTTTTCTCCACTTCAGTTAGATGTATATCTAATTATGTTTTTTGTCTGTTCGTCGTGCTGTTCATTTGTCGAGCTTCTGTTTCCTCAGGAAACAGGGCGGTGCAATCTCAGAATAGAACATCTTGTTTTTTTTTCTCCACTTCAGTTAGATGTATATCTAATTATGTTTTTTGTCTGTTCGTCGTGCTGTTCATTTGTCGAGCTTCTGTTTCCTCAGGAAACAGGGCGGTGCAATCTCAGAATAGAACATCTTGTTTTTTTTTCTCCACTTCAGTTAGATGTATATCTAATTATGTTTTTTGTCTGTTCGTCGGTCTGTTCATTTGTCGAGCTTCTGTTTCCTCAGGAAACAGGGCGGTGCAATCTCAGAATAGAACATCTTGTTTTTTTTTTCTCCACTTCAGTTAGATGTATATCTAATTATGTTTTTTTGTCTGTTCGTCGGTCTGTTCATTTGTCGAGCTTCTGTTTCCTCAGGAAACAGGGCGGTGCAATCTCAGAATAGAACATCTTGTTTTTTTTTTCTCCACTTCAGTTAGATGTATATCTAATTATGTTTTTTGTCTGTTCGTCGTGCTGTTCATTTGTCGAGCTTCTGTTTCCTCAGGAAACAGGGCGGTGCAATCTCAGAATAGAACATCTTGTTTTTTTTTTCTCCACTTCAGTTAGATGTATATCTAATTATGTTTTTTGTCTGTTCGTCGTGCTGTTCATTTGTCGAGCTTCTGTTTCCTCAGGAAACAGGGCGGTGCAATCTCAGAATAGAACATCTTGTTTTTTTTTCTCCACTTCAGTTAGATGTATATCTAATTATGTTTTTTGTCTGTTCGTCGTGCTGTTCATTTGTCGAGCTTCTGTTTCCTCAGGAAACAGGGCGGTGCAATCTCAGAATAGAACATCTTGTTTTTTTTTCTCCACTTCAGTTAGATGTATATCTAATTATGTTTTTTGTCTGTTCGTCGTGCTGTTCATTTGTCGAGCTTCTGTTTCCTCAGGAAACAGGGCGGTGCAATCTCAGAATAGAACATCTTGTTTTTTTTTCTCCACTTCAGTTAGATGTATATCTAATTATGTTTTTTGTCTGTTCGTCGGTCTGTTCATTTGTCGAGCTTCTGTTTCCTCAGGAAACAGGGCGGTGCAATCTCAGAATAGAACATCTTGTTTTTTTTTCTCCACTTCAGTTAGATGTATATCTAATTATGTTTTTTGTCTGTTCGTCGGTCTGTTCATTTGTCGAGCTTCTGTTTCCTCAGGAAACAGGGCGGTGCAATCTCAGAATAGAACATCTTGTTTTTTTTTCTCCACTTCAGTTAGATGTATATCTAATTATGTTTTTTGTCTGTTCGTCGGTCTGTTCATTTGTCGAGCTTCTGTTTCCTCAGGAAACAGGGCGGTGCAATCTCAGAATAGAACATCTTGTTTTTTTTTCTCCACTTCAGTTAGATGTATATCTAATTATGTTTTTTGTCTGTTCGTCGTGCTGTTCATTTGTCGAGCTTCTGTTTCCTCAGGAAACAGGGCGGTGCAATCTCAGAATAGAACATCTTGTTTTTTTTTCTCCACTTCAGTTAGATGTATATCTAATTATGTTTTTTGTCTGTTCGTCGTGCTGTTCATTTGTCGAGCTTCTGTTTCCTCAGGAAACAGGGCGGTGCAATCTCAGAATAGAACATCTTGTTTTTTTTTCTCCACTTCAGTTAGATGTATATCTAATTATGTTTTTTGTCTGTTCGTCGGTCTGTTCATTTGTCGAGCTTCTGTTTCCTCAGGAAACAGGGCGGTGCAATCTCAGAATAGAACATCTTGTTTTTTTTTCTCCACTTCAGTTAGATGTATATCTAATTATGTTTTTTGTCTGTTCGTCGTGCTGTTCATTTGTCGAGCTTCTGTTTCCTCAGGAAACAGGGCGGTGCAATCTCAGAATAGAACATCTTGTTTTTTTTTCTCCACTTCAGTTAGATGTATATCTAATTATGTTTTTTGTCTGTTCGTCGTGCTGTTCATTTGTCGAGCTTCTGTTTCCTCAGGAAACAGGGCGGTGCAATCTCAGAATAGAACATCTTGTTTTTTTTTCTCCACTTCAGTTAGATGTATATCTAATTATGTTTTTTGTCTGTTCGTCGTGCTGTTCATTTGTCGAGCTTCTGTTTCCTCAGGAAACAGGGCGGTGCAATCTCAGAATAGAACATCTTGTTTTTTTTTCTCCACTTCAGTTAGATGTATATCTAATTATGTTTTTTGTCTGTTCGTCGGTCTGTTCATTTGTCGAGCTTCTGTTTCCTCAGGAAACAGGGCGGTGCAATCTCAGAATAGAACATCTTGTTTTTTTTTTCTCCACTTCAGTTAGATGTATATCTAATTATGTTTTTTGTCTGTTCGTCGGTCTGTTCATTTGTCGAGCTTCTGTTTCCTCAGGAAACAGGGCGGTGCAATCTCAGAATAGAACATCTTGTTTTTTTTTCCTCCACTTCAGTTAGATGTATATCTAATTATGTTTTTTGTCTGTTCGTCGTGCTGTTCATTTGTCGAGCTTCTGTTTCCTCAGGAAACAGGGCGGTGCAATCTCAGAATAGAACATCTTGTTTTTTTTTCCTCCACTTCAGTTAGATGTATATCTAATTATGTTTTTTGTCTGTTCGTCGTGCTGTTCATTTGTCGAGCTTCTGTTTCCTCAGGAAACAGGGCGGTGCAATCTCAGAATAGAACATCTTGTTTTTTTTTTCTCCACTTCAGTTAGATGTATATCTAATTATGTTTTTTGTCTGTTCGTCGTGCTGTTCATTTGTCGAGCTTCTGTTTCCTCAGGAAACAGGGCGGTGCAATCTCAGAATAGAACATCTTGTTTTTTTTTTCTCCACTTCAGTTAGATGTATATCTAATTATGTTTTTTGTCTGTTCGTCGGTCTGTTCATTTGTCGAGCTTCTGTTTCCTCAGGAAACAGGGCGGTGCAATCTCAGAATAGAACATCTTGTTTTTTTTTCTCCACTTCAGTTAGATGTATATCTAATTATGTTTTTTGTCTGTTCGTCGGTCTGTTCATTTGTCGAGCTTCTGTTTCCTCAGGAAACAGGGCGGTGCAATCTCAGAATAGAACATCTTGTTTTTTTTTTCTCCACTTCAGTTAGATGTATATCTAATTATGTTTTTTGTCTGTTCGTCGGTCTGTTCATTTGTCGAGCTTCTGTTTCCTCAGGAAACAGGGCGGTGCAATCTCAGAATAGAACATCTTGTTTTTTTTTCCTCCACTTCAGTTAGATGTATATCTAATTATGTTTTTTGTCTGTTCGTCGGTCTGTTCATTTGTCGAGCTTCTGTTTCCTCAGGAATATCAACACGAACAGTGTCATGGTGGACCACCAGGGGCATGTACTTCTGCAAGACTTTTCCCTGGGGGAGTTTGGAGCTTCATCCCGGATGAAAGACTTCGACACGGTGCCTGTCTTTTATTTAGCGCCGGAGGTAAATGTATGCTATTGTATAAACTCTACCCCCTGGCCCAAGTTTTTTTTCATGATTATAATTAAAACAAAAACTTAATTAACAGAAAAAAAAAATCCCTTGCCTATCTTAAAAAAAACAGTAAAGTGCTCTTGAGACCTTGAGATCTTTAAGACAGATTGGAAGGCCATCTGTTTCTATGGCTGACGGTTAACGGTACGGCCAGCACAACGACCAACCACCTATATTTTTTCCCAAATGAAGTCACAACCTGTGGGCAGTTTAGACCAATAGCTCGTTGTCACGTCACAGGTTTGTACGGCGTGGCAAGAAGCTATTAGTCTAAACTGCCCACAGATTGTGACGTTGCAAGTCAGTGTTCAGGCCTTATATAACTAATCTAATGGTCTCGAGTAGCTAGAACTCTAGTTGCAACTGTCAGCTAATGTTTTAATGAACCGTTTCGCGGATTTGTTAGACGGTAAGAACATTTTTTGTACAACCACGCAGAATAGCAGTCCAGGATTCGAATCCGAGGTATTATTTATGCTGATTCTAACTTACAATATGATCTGTTTCATGTCACTGGGATATGGGGAAGGGCGGTCCACCATGGGGAGGTTGAGTTGTGTGGACTCAGGGGGCGTCCTAAAAATCGCGGAATTAAAAATCACCTAGATTTGAACCCGGGATCTCTTGGCTCGAAAGACAAGCGCCTTACCACCCAGCCACCGTGCCTCAATTAAAATAAAATAAACAGCACAGTAAAAGATGGTGATTTTCACACTTCAGATCAATGCATGCGAAAAGATTGTTTATAACCCTATAAAATTAAAAAAGAAATAATAGTCGACCTGCGGCGCAGCATACGCCGCTATTTTGCAGGGCCGGCCTTTGGCCACTGCAACCTATGCGACCGCAATGGGCCCCGCACTTTTATAGCCCCCACGCTAATCCTAGGTGTAAATTATTAAATTAAAGGGAAACTCCGATGGTTATTCAAATTTGAGTTATTGACATGTTTAAATTCTGCGTAAAAAGTTGTAATAGTAAACATTTTACCATTTTGTATTTCAATGCTTAGAAACATTTATATTTAATGAATTAGTCAGTAAATTCTTGACATCTCAGTCAAACGTCACTTCCCTCAACAATACTGAAAGAGAAACTAGATTTAATCAATCATATCGATTCATTCTTACAGTAGCTGTTAGGCTGTTAGGCTTAGTGACGATCTAGTCCAGAACTAGGGTACAGTTATATATATATATAGAGAGAGAGAGATCTAAAAGCATTAGGATAACCAACTCGAGAAAAAAAGTAACATTTTCATCTAAGCCTCTCTTTGTCCTAAAAAATAAATAGATCGTATGTCTGACTGATTGTAACAAAGTGGTCAGTGTAAGGCTAGTCGAGACTACGTGTAGTCGGTCATGACAAGACAACCAAGCGATAGTGTTTGTTGTACGTTGAGTGGTCAGGCGAGAAAATACAGACTGCCGTGGTTAGTCATGCATGTAAATCTACTTTCAAAACGCATTTTTTTTCTTTGCTTATAATATCTAGATCTAACTGCATAGACGAAGATATATTTCTTTTACGAGAATGTAAACTTTGCTGTATGGTCTCCCGTTATACAATATGTCAATAGATTAAATTAATAGATTTCACATAGAAACCCGGTGAAAATCTGATCGTTTTGGATCCGCAGGAAAATTACACCAGAAAAACATCAATTACTAAGTTATTATTGCAAATTTTTTAAAAAAGAATGATACATTCATTATCCGTAAATCAGAAAACATATTATATAAAATAAAAATTGTCAAAACCATATTTGTTTCCCTTTAAGCCATTTTATAACTTGTAACAAATTTACCGCGGCCTCCTGATTTACCAAAAGCTCCTGGAAATCTCTTGAAGTTGCAACATATACGAAAAAGTCCTGGTAATCTCCGGAAGTTATTAAAATCTTTTGAAAACTCATACAAATCTCCTGAAATATAGACAACATTGGCATTTTGGGGTGCCATTCAAAATGGAAACGCCAATCCTACGCTCGATAAAAAAAAAAACGGCATTATGCAATACCCTTCATTGTGTAATCTGGTGAAAGAAGCTTCTCGCGCCTCAAACTAAGGAAGAATTACTTGAGGTCAACAATTCTCAAAGATAGATTGAAACATTTGGTAATTCTTGCTACTGAGCGTGATCTATGTAGGAAACAGAATTTTTATGATATACTGTATGACTTCGCTACATGCAAGGCTCGTAAAGTAATTATTTACGTATTAAAGAATGAATAAAATGCATAGACGAATTTATGTTCTAATACAAACTCATAATTTTCACTTATTATCGTATCCCTAGCCAAACTGGGCCCCGAGAAATCCGTTTCGCATAGGGCCTCACAACGGTTGAGTCCGGCCCTGCTATTTAGTGACGGGTGAATACTATTTGTTCTCCCCCTTCCCTTTTTTTTCGCCACATAAGTTACGTGGGGGTAACTCTAGTCCTACTTGCAAAAATAAAAGAGTGATCTTTCCATGACTTCTATGTGGTGTCAGGAATGGTTGAGCCATGAAGATAAATAAATATATACAGAGAGAGAGAGAGAGAAAGAGAGAGAGAGAGAACTATGTTTATTTTTAGTTCTTAGTAACTCGTTTGGGGCACAGAGTTCGATTATGGTCTAATGACTCTAATCTCATTTGTGGACCACTGGGTATCTGGGAGAATGTTTTTTCGTGCTGCCTTTAGGCGCTCAGTAAACACAACTCTGCTCGAATCGGGAGTCGAACCTCGGGCCCCCTTCGAGCCAAGTTAAGTTCAGGGGTACTTAGCCTCTCGACCACGCTTCCCACTTCTTATACTATAAGACAGTGATGCCCAACCTAATTCGACCTGCGGGCCATTTTAATTTCCGACACTCGTGTCGCGGGCCACATGACAGAAAAAGTAACAAAAATAAAAACAGAAATGAAATTGACTTTAAACTAATTTTATGAGAGACCCATGGGTGTAGTACTGACATTAACTAATGGGATATTTGAATTTTTTTTTTCACGCGTCGGAAAATAGGTTCATTTCTCTACTTCAAATGTGAGCAACATTTTAGCAAGTCTTACCACCGACTCATTTTTCTGGTCTCTTTTTGGTAAATATTTCCATCAATGCCGCTATATTTGCTTCATAATGCTGTTCATATGCTGTTTTTTTTGTTAAACAGCCACACCCTTTATAAAACAAATATGTTGGCTTATTATCATGTTCCAAACAAAAAAAGTAAAGTTCACTCTTTCCGTTACATTTTACATTAAAGTGTTAAATGTCGTGGTACCAATCCATTAGAAAAAAGAGAGAACCCTAACGTAGGTAAAGTTGCATTTTTCAACCTTTTTTGGGGCAGGGGTGTGGGTGATTTTCTTAATTTTGTTTTGGCGGGCCGGATAGAACCACGTCGCGGGCCGGATCTGGCCCGCGGGCCGTACTTTGGGCATCACTGCTATAAGAAATAGAGCGTGCACTGTTTTTTTTTTAAATGTATTGTTTTCTTAGTGATTAGAATGTTGAGTTTTTTTTTTTGCGAGACTGTCCATACATTTAACACATTCCATAATGTGAGGATAAGTGACAACAGAAAAGGACCTTTGTCAAAGAGAATTGCATCCCTTTTGCGACAACTTTTAACCTATTTTAAAACATAAAATGATCTAAATATATTTACATTTACTTGCACACATGTTTGTTTTGTAATCTTGGCTCCTTTTGAATCAATATCTACAAGATAAGATAACTTACATTCAGTTTGACTACAATTGACAGCGTTGTCAAACTTGTGGATATTAAATGAATAGTAATTTCTTGACCACTCATGTTTTATTTTTATTTTTTTTAAAATGACTACAAATTAGTAGAAATTAAATGAAGTGTAATTTGTTGACCACTCATGTTTTATTTTTAATTTTTTGAAAATGACTACAAATTAGTAGATATTAAATGAATTGTAATTTCTTGACCACTATTGTTTTATTTATTTTTTTGAAAATGACTACAAATTAGTAGATATTAAATGAATTGTAATTTCTTGACCACTCATGTTTTATTTTTATTTATTTTGAAAATGACTACAAATTAGTAGATATTAAATGAATTGTAATTTCTTGACCACTCATGTTTTATTTTTTTTTTTTTATTTTATTTTTTTTTTTTTTAAATGACTACAAATTAGTAGAAATTAAATGAAGTGTAATTTGTTGACCACTCATGTTTTATTTTTAATTTTTTGAAAATGACTACAAATTAGTAGATATTAAATGAATTGTAATTTCTTGACCACTATTGTTTTATTTATTTTTTTGAAAATGACTACAAATTAGTAGATATTAAATGAATTGTAATTTCTTGACCAAAAAAAAAAAAAAAAAAAAAAAAATCTACAAGATAAGATAACTTAAATTCAGTTTGACTACAATTGACAGCGTTGTCAAACTAGTGGATATTAAATGAATTGTAATTTCTTGACCACTCATGTTTTATTTTTATTTTTTTTAAAATGACTACAAATTAGTAGAAATTAAATGAAGTGTAATTTGTTGACCACTCATGTTTTATTTTTAATTTTTTGAAAATGACTACAAATTAGTAGATATTAAATGAATTGTAATTTCTTGACAAAAAAAAAAAAAAAAAAAAAAATTTACAAATGTATTGATAAGACATCGTAATTAAAATTGACACGTAAATATATAGCTACACTGTGGAGTACCACTTCTTTTAATAAGCTTACCTCTGGGGGGGATAAAAAGTGCTGATACCTTCGCCAAGCTGTCGCCTCTTTCGCTTCCTCTGATGCCACAATGTGATGGACTGCATCGCCATACGTACCTGGGCTAAACTGCGTCCCACGATGACCTGCAGGCATGGAAATGAGTCAGTGAAGACCATGACATGTGCTAGTGGCAGCGTGCCATCCTTGATAAGCTCCTCAATGCATCACAACACGTTGCTGATTGCCTGCATTTCTAAGACTAAGACCAAGACCAAGACTAAGACTAAGACTGCTTTATTGATCCTTACGGAAATTTGTTGTGATTACAATGACTCGTTTCTCATATAAAGACAACACAACAGAAAAATACACATAAATACAACAGACAACATAAAGAGATCATTCAGCGACTACACACAGGTATCTTGATGCATTTCAGTAACGCAATCCTCTAACCTATCTTATCTTATATAATACAGACGTTACTTCAAAAAAAGAAGATGATTACGTCCTACGCGTCATGCATTTAGTCATGCTTATTTAACCAATGACCTAAATTCTGCGAAGTCACTGGTTTTCCTGGCTGACTCAGGCAACCCATTCCATTCTCTAATAGCGCTAGGGAAGAAGGAGCATCTTTACAAATGTGTCCTAGCGTATGAAATAAGGACTGTACCTTTATCTTTAAATATTCCTGAGTATTTAATTAGATTTTGTTTTTGTATTTGAAGATTATTATTTCGACTACACTTGGACTTAACCAGCTTTTTTTTTTCGGTTGGTCTGGGAAATGTGACCATAGCACCGCAACCGGAAATTGTGAAGCCTTGGACTTTTTCCTTAGAACCATCCGTGTAAACTGTACTGGATCCTTCTGGGTAGTGGCTATAGTTTCCCTCTCAGTGCTTCATAGCATTGTTGGTGAACATTTTCTTGTTTACCGCACGATCGATCATCAATTTTCGCACATCCGGTAGTTTAGCAAATGTTTCGTCTTCCGTCGCCCCAGCAGCTTGTCGGTTAGGTTTATTAAACTCTCGCTTGGGTTTTACAAACTGGGGCAAAAGGTTTCTTGCTATTCGTATTGTTTTTTAAATCTAACAATTCCAATGGACCTCATTCACCAATCGTAAACAAACAACATTTAGCCACGTGATCTTATTGAGAAAACAATGAAAAAACTGTCACGTGACAACCATCATGAATTAAACATGAGATCGTAAATTATATAGAAGAGATAGAGCACCACGTGGCTAAATGTTGTTTGTTTACGATTGGTTCTGATATAAATATAAATCTATGTTTATTGTTTTCCCTTTTGTGAAGATAATTAAGTATGACACTTACAGCAAGGCGATTGACTGGTGGGCGCTTGGCATCACAATATACAGTTTAATGTACGGACAGGTAGGGCTTAGCAAGTAATCTGTTTTCATTCACATATTGCTTTTAGTGCTTAATGCTTATACTGGCTTATAATGAATCATCAACATCATTATCATCATCAGTTCATTAACTTGTGTCGTGAGGGTGCTGTGACAAATTGCTAAACCAAGTCCCTCCATTCTTCCAGGTCAGCAGCTGTCTTTAGCAAAAATATCGAGGCCGGTCCATTCTTTTACTTTGTTTAGCCAGCTTTTCTTTGGATGACCCTTTCTTCGATCTCCTTGAACTGTACCTTGAAGACTGACGCTTGACGGTGATCTTCGTTTAAAACTGGTGAACGCTCGTAATTGATTAACCCTTTCATCCCAGAAAACTGTCGAGGGAAGGGAAGCGGTAGCTATTGGAGCTTGACGACCTTAAGGTGTCTCAATCTAATCAAGGGGCAAAGTGGGTTTATACTCTGAAATCAATTTAAACCAAATTGACCACCTGGCTCTGTTATTCAACATGTACCTGGCTCTGTCAATCAGCATGTACCTGGCCCTGTAAAATAGCATGTAAGTGGCTTTGTCGATCAGCATGTACATGGCTCTGTCAATCAGCATGTACCTGGCTCTGTCAATCAGCATGTACCTGGTTCTGTCAATCAGCATGTACCTGGCTCTGTCAATCAGCATGTACCTGGCTCTGTCAATCAGCATGTACCTGGCTCTGTCAATCAGCATGTACATGGCTTTGTCATTCAGCATGTACCTGGCTCTGTCAATCAGCATGTACCTGGCTCTGTCAATCAGCATGTACCTGGCTCTGTCAATCAGCATGTAACTGGCTCTGTCAATCAGCATGTACCTGGCTCTGTCAATCAGAATGTACCTGGTCCTATCAATCAGATTGTATTTCGTCCTGTCAGTCAGGCTGTACCTGGTCTTGTCAACCAGGCTGCACCTTGTCCTGTCAATCAGACTGTACCTGGTCCTATCAGGCTGTACCTGGTCCTATCAGGCTGTACCTGGTCCTGTCAATCAGGCACTACTTCCCAGTCCTTCATAAGCTAAAATACATTTATATTTACCATCTCAGGAACCTTTCCGAGACAGCAACACATTTAAAACAATCTCCTGCATCCTGACCAAGGAGCCGGAGTACCCACAGAAGCTGAACGGTACCAAACTCATCGCCTTATGTAAGGATGTAAGTAGGATTGACATTTACACGATTGAGTATAATTCTGTATGAGTATTGACTGGTAAAACTAATTACCGGTAAAGGTAATGAATGGTGAAACTAATCATTAGTAATACTGGTGGTACGAAACAAAAATTTCCGTCTCAATAAAAAATCAACGAAACAATCTTTTTTAATCAGCTTCTGATCAAGCGTCAAGAGCATAGACTAGGCAGTGGACCTCTGGGCAGTCTATTTGTTATTAACCATCCTTGTTTGGTGGACGTGGACTGGACTAAGCTGTCTGCTCGGAAATTTCGTCCTCCGTTTCTTCCCCCAGGTAGGAATCCTAGTTTTTTTGTTTGTTTTTTTAAACATTTACTCTTGAAGAGAGGAGTAGCTAGACGCACCTAATGCAGTTAGATATGTCAGCTTTCCTACTAAACTTTCCCAATAAAAGAAGTATTTAAAAAAAACATAATACCAAGAGCTTATTACCAAAAAAAAAACAAACACTGTTATTAAGAAAATATTATAATTTCTGACATTTACATATTAATATGTTATACCCTAATCATTAATGGGTATTGCCCAGCGCGTTCCGCACCCTTTTGCATCCCCGAGCAACGCCACTGCTTGTAAGATCACGATGACATCTTTAGTATATTACTGAGTTCTTTGTTACCAGTCACTTTTGTCTCTCGTGAGTCGAAAGAGTTACTGTTTGGGAATTTATTGGTGCTAATGGATTTATTTTGTTTGATATATATATATATATATATATATAAAAAGGAAATGCATTTTACAGTTGGACACATAATCGTTGCCTATAGAAACAGATCTGCCCCATAGATAGCAAGGAGTGCTCACTTTGACATTTCTGTTCTGATAAACTATGAAAGTGAAGTCTGAACTACGGCCCGTGGGTCATATTCGGGCCCCTCATACTGTAGCAATTAGAGCGGCAGATGAGATACTGCGGCGCGGTGGCAAAGAGCTTGGCTTCCGGAACAAGGGTTCAGGTTTCCAATCCTGGTGAAGACTGGGATTTTTAATCTTGGGATATTTAGTCCACCCTTAGTATCTGACATTATTTGAGAAAAAGTAAAGATGGTTGTACTGGCCACATGACACCCTCGCTAGCCTTTACCGCATCTTCGATGGCAAAGTCTGAAAGGGAAACTAAACTTTACGAGGGAGATATTGCAGGTAGTCCTGCGTAGGCCTGGTGAAGAGAAACAGTTAGTCACACACGTCGGCCTGGTTAAGAGAAACAGTTAGTCACACACGTATGCCTGGTCAAGAGAAACAGTTAGTCACACACGTAGGCCTGGTCAAGAGAAAAACGTTAGTCACACAAGTAGGCTTGGTTAGGAGAAACAGTTAGTTACACACGTAGGCCTGGTTTAAGAGACCACAGTTAGTCACACACGTAGGCCTGGTTAAGAGAACCAGTTAGTCACACACGTAGGTCTGGTCAAGAGAAACAGTTAGTCACACACGTAGGTCTAGTTAAGAGAAACAGTTAGTCACACACGTAGGCTTTGTTAGGAGAAGCAGTTAGTCACACATGTAGGCCTCTCAAGAGAAACAGTTAGTCACACACGTAGGCCGGGTCAAGAGAAACAGTTAGTCACACACGTATGCCTGGTTAAGAGAAACAGCTAGTCACACACGTAGACCTGGTTAAAAGATACAGTTAGTCACACACGTAGGCCTGGTCAAGAGAAATATTTAGTCACACACGTAGGCTTGGTTAGGAGAAACAGTTAGTTACACACGTAGGCCTAGTTAAGAGAAACAATTAGTCACACACGTAGGCCTCTTAAGAGAAACAGTTAGTCACACACGTAGGCCTGGTCAAGAGAAACAGTTAGTCACAGAGTTGTTTTGTTTCACATGTTTCCAATGCACCTTCAGATTTAAAGACTATTAAATAACGTGTACAAAAATGTGTACCAGACAGACGGATCGCAGAGAGTTAGGGCTCTAACCAGGCATTATCGAAACGACAGTCCAGAGTTCATACCACACGACCATGCTTCCATCTCAACCAAAGAATGTTAAGCATGATCGTTGCGCTTGGCTACACAACCCCGCGTCTGCCATAGTAGCTGGTAAACTTTTTTTCTTCGCCTACTCTGTGGAACTGCAGAACTCGAACGTGATTGGTCACTTCTGCTACTTTTATTTTTTCCCGCCAGAAAACATTCAGTTGAAACAGAAACCAAAAGACGCTGACAACCTGACTCTGTCGACCTCCAAGTCGTCCTTATCTGAATTCCAGTGGTCGGGAGATCAAGGACTGGCTCAAGAGAAAACGTAAGGACAGGGTTCGAAGCGTAAATAAAACGTGTTCTGCTTTTTCTTTGATTTTAGTCAGTATACGTAACACTGCCTGTCCCACGATTGCCAATGCCGGATGCCCTGGTCAGGCTAACTTAGGCTAACCACTGGCGCCATTTCTCAGTCGAAAAATTTAAAAAGTCGTTACGGAAAAGAAACGAAAAGAAGAAAGATTTTCCCGTCGAGAGAAAGTCTCTAGCATCGTCTTTGAGAAACAAAGGAGACTCTCAATCTAAGAGTTGTTCATGTTGAATGAATGCAGTGGCGTAGCTAGGGTAGGGGGAGGTGGTGGGGGTAATTTTGAACATTCCCCTAGGCCCTCAGTGGGGGGCCCCCAAATAAGTGGGTTTTTTTTTTACATTAAATTTACGCCATGAAGTTTTCATAATGCTCTTTTTTTTTTTTTTTTTTTTTGTTGTAGTTGTTTTTTTTAGACAGCCACACTTTCAATATAACTTAAATATGTTTGCTTATTATCGTGTTCCGAAAAAAAATAATTCTCCGTTCAATTACCCCGGTAGATTCTACATTCATTTACAAACACTCAAGACTTAGAGGTCATGGTACCAATCCATCTGAGAAAAAGTGAGGACCCAGACGTTCATAAAGAGACTTTTTTTTCAACTTGTTTTTTTTTGGGGGTGGGGGGGGGGAAGGTGGAGAAATTTTCTACGCTTTGGGCCTACGTTTTGGCGGGCTGGATGGAACCACTTCGCGGGCCGGATCTAGCCCGTGAACCTTATTTTGCGCATCTCTGGTTTATGCCGTTGTTGTTGTGGCTACAGTCGGTATCGTTATTTCTATACTCGATATTATTATCGTAATAGTCCATACTATTTTCTGTGGTTTTGTTCGATATTATTATCGTAATAGTGGATACTGTTTCTGTTCGATATTATTATTGTTGTTATTACCTATATTATTTCTGTTGTTATAGTTGACATTTTTGTTATAGTTAATAATGTATTTCTTTCTATACATGACAAGTTATCGTTCTTTTAATTCCTTTCAGCGCTCTGAATTACCTCCCATTCGGATTATCGACAAGTTTCCCAAAGCAAGAGATCGGCGCCAGGAGGTGGTGCTCTAGCTCCAACTTATCCCAGTTCGTGGATGTGTCCTCGAGGAACATCCATAGGCAGACATTCATTCATGACACTATAAAGGACTTAGAGGCCATCAGATCACAGAATAGCTACTTAGACAACATGCAGAGGCGGGGCAAAGCCTCGGAATGGCACAGCCATGATGTCTCAGTATTCAGAAATACGAATCTCAACCATGGGCCTCTGGACGAGCCCAGTGATGCGGATAGCCAGTCTTGGTTTTGGATGGGCGCAATGCTCCACGAGAGAATGAATGCGGGTTTAAAAGGTCAAAGTTGTGAGCAGGCGTTGGGGGCAGGGGATGGCGCGGCTGCGGAAGGAGGAGACCGTGCGGCGCCAGCAGAGGCCGGGCTTGAATGTTTGAGCTGCTCGGCGGAAGAGAGCCGTGATCTAAACCGGAGCAGCATTGCCGAATGCCGCAACGAGAATGGATTGAGAGAGGCGGAGAGCGGGCAGTGTGATGGGAGCATACCCTGCGACTGCGTCTTCCACATTTTGTTTGAGTGGACGCCGAGTGACAAAATGAGCGAGCGCGTCGTCTACAGTCGAAACTGCACTAGCCATGCTGCTGTGAATGACTTGAACACTGGCTGCGGCCATGCTGCTGTGAATGACTTGAACACTGGCTGCGGCCATGCTGCTTCAAATAACTTGAACACTGGCTATAGCCATGCTGCTATGAATGACGAAAACACTGGCTGCTGCCATGCTGCTACGAATGACTTAAATACTGGCTCCAGCCATGCTGCTGTGAATGACTTAAACACTGGCTGTGGCCATGCTGCTGTGAATGACTTAAACACTGGCTCCAGCCATGCTGCTGTGAATGACTTAAACACAGGCTCCAGCCTTGCTGCTGTGAATGACTTAAACACTGGTTGCGGCCATGCTGCTGTGAATGACTTAAACACTTGCTCCAGCCATGCTGCGCTGAATGACACTGACACCAGCCATGCTGCATTTGCTGATCAAAATAACAGTGGACTTGTGCAAGACGGTGACAACGAGGTCGCCGCCAAAGAAAACGACCAGGAACAATGTGATAGCGTATCCCTTCTGGATTCAACTAGAAAACGAGGCAATATTAACCTAGAAAACCCAAGCGCTGGCAAAGAAATGCTACTTGCAAAATCGAAATTATCATTCTTCAATACCGATTCTTCCGTTTCTTTCGATGAGGAAAAATGTGAATCTGGTATCGATCCATTGCGTCAACACAATGATGATCATCAATACCAGCATATCGATACGAAACTGATAAAATCCTTAGATCAACGCAAACTCTTTGAGTCTAAAGAGGTTAAAGATCTATGTCTTAGAAAAGACGACGCCTTGAAATCTGAAACGTCAGAAGCTAAGGCTAACCAGAGTTGTGTCATCACGGACCTATATAATTTTAGAAAAGACGACGCCTTGAAATCTGAAACGTCAGAAACTAAGGCTAACCAGAGTTGTGTCATCACGGACCAATATAATTTCGCTCACACGGACTGTAGTGGTGAGTTGATGTGTGCCTTTAACCCTTTGACACCGAACACTTGCCAAGATGTGAATACTTCGGACTCACCTAAGAGCACATTTTTGGACTATGTGACACGCAGGCTCAAAGATGACCCAACTTGTGCTAGTCCATCCAACGGACACACCAAACAAAGTACGAACACATCGGATTGTCATCACAGAGAGACACAAATCCAACAGTGTAGAGCCAACAACCCGACAGAGTATAGCAGCGACTCCGCTTCAGAGACAGGCAGAATCGCGTGTGGCGAAGACACGTTTGTGTCAGGTTTTCCCGCAAAGCTCTCTCTCAACGAGGACCACTTCAAAGATTATGACAAATCCTTTAAGAACGCGCTTTTTGGCGGGTCCAAGCACAATGAAGGCTCGCATTCTGGACGCAAAACACATTTTCTAAAACGTCTGATTTTCGGGAAACGAAGCCAGAAAGACCACAGCTGCATTCACAGCAAGACGTCCTGTAAAGCCGGCACTCATAGGGAGACGTCCTGCCAAGCCAGCACTCATAGGGAGACGTCCTGCCAAGCCTGCACTCACAGCGAGACGTCTTTTGAAAGCGAAACCTTAGAAACATTTCTAACAAAGTCAAAGTCGAAGAAAAAATTTGGCTTCCTTAGTATCAGGCCTCGAGCGGAGTCTGTTCGCGGTACGTGTGACAGAAAGAATAATAAAACCATAACTCGGCCTTCTAAAAATGAATACACAGATGCAGATTATTATCAGATGAACAGAGAAAAAGAATGCATTGACAACTTACTAGGCACAACCTCTAGATCTACTTGCAACTTGCCAGAAGAAATGTTACAACATTTACCCAACGCTGAGAATGTGAAAGTAGATTATTGTGAAGATTTGAAGTTGACACCTATCTTTAGCGACAATGAAAGATCAATAACCTCTGACTCCAACAATCCGAGATCAATAATCTCTGACTCCGATTGTTTCCATAAAAATGAAATGTTAATATGCACGGGAGGACTACCTTTTAATCATATTGAATTGGAACTTCAAATGGAACTCGATCAAACTCTACAAAGGGCACCCAACAAGAGTACTTACGGCTTAGGAAAAAGAAATGACCAAAAAATACTGGACACTAACAAGGTAGATACTACATTGGATAATGTGGATACACAGGAACAAACATTATTCGAGAAAGAGGAATTAAGTGGACAAACCATGCTGGAGAAAGAGGACATAGATAAACAAACCATACTGGAGAAAGAGGACCTAAAAGAACAAATGTTGCTAGACAAAGCAGATATAAATCGACAAATTCATTGGGACTCGGTTGATAATAATGGAGAACTTTTATTTGACAAGCAGACTACAAATGAGCTAATTCTTCTAAACTGTGAGCTAAAGGAACTCTCCAGTGATGGAGTTGAAAGTGTTCATGAAGAGCGGGAAACGGAGAAAAAAGCCGCAGACGAGGTAAACAGTTTTGGGAGCAATGAATGTAAGACTCAGTCAGATGCTAGTGAAGATAATAATGAGTCTGACTCCAGCCACGACAATCATGACTCTGGTTGCAAAGATGTCATGAGTCAGTCTGATTGCAGAGATGTCATGAATCAATCCGAAAGCAAAGATGTCATGAGTCAGTCCGATTGCAAAGATGTCATAAGTCAATCTGATCGCATAGATGTCATAAGTCAGTCCGATCGCAAAGATATTATAACTCAGTCTGATTGCAAGGATGTCATGACTCGGTCCAATTGCAAAGATGTTATGAGTCAGTCTGATTGCTTTGACGTCATGAGACAGCCTGATTGCAAGGATGTTATGATAAAGCCTTATTGCAAAGATGTCACGAGTCAGTCTGATTGCAATAAAAGTGACAATGAGCAAGATCAATGTGGTACCAGACAGTTTCAAGACCAGAGTACGCTAACCCAGGATGAAGACAAGAGTCATTCTGATTGCAGAGATGAGCAGAGTCAGACTAAGTGGAAAGAAAGAAACACTCACTCCCAGGAAGGCAAGAGTCAATGCGCTGACAAACGAGTCGAAAGATGTTGTGAAGAAAAGACAAACGAACGGGAAGTGAGACTATTAGACCATGTTGACGTGGACAATATTGACGTGGACAAAGCTGACTTAGACAGTGTTGACTTAGACAATGTTGACTTAGACAATGTTGACTTAGACAATGTTGACTTAGACAATGTTGACTTAAACAATGTTGCCGTGGACAATATGGGACAAACACAAACAGTTGAGACCCAAATAGAGCGCCATCTGGATAACATGGACGATTCAATTGCCAGCCTGATTTCGGGTAGCGCCTCCTTCGAGACAGCTGCTATGACCTTCAACGTTTCTCCAGACAGCACCTCGGGTTCACCAGCCTTTGTGACAGCAGACGCCACCTTCGACTCCGGAGACGACCATGACCTTAAAGAAATCTACACTTCTCACTCAACGATCAATCCAAATTCTAATTTTATTCCCTACTACAGATCAACAAGCTCGAATGAGGGAACCAGCGAGTCTGCAGGAAGAGTGTTACCTCTAGGGTATGAAAATAATGAATCGTTGGGATATGTACAATCTGAGGCTGATACGCTTAATCCACTTTTTGTCATGATGAGTGACAATGGTGAGAATGGCACTGGTAAGCATGGCACAGGTTCAGACCTTTTAATACCAGTCGATGGTAAACAAGGAGAGGAAACGTCAAAACATGGACAAGATGCCAGACTAACATCTCTGACACAAGAAAACGATGCGTACGATCGACCAAACAGTGGAGAGATAAATTCAATGGCAGACGATATGACATTCCCACAGTCCCTTATCGGGGCGGATGCCTTAACTTCCGGGGTCACAGAAAAGCATTTATTCTCGACAAATAATGAAGCACACCAGAATGAAACTAACGGAGATAAATCAATTTTCTCATCTCTATTAGACAAGAGCGGTGGAAGAGTTGGGGAAATGACGTCATTGAAAACGGAAACGGGAAACCCCAGAGACGCAGCAGACGACGGCTTGTCTGCTCTATGGAGATCTACGCCACACATAGCTCAGCCATCCGTTGACGCACCGATGATGGCATTGAGCCGAGCGCGCCAGATGATGCGGGAACTGGACGAGATTACGCCATATTCAGAGAGTGATTTCTGGCGACGCGGTGAGCGACGGCAATCAAGGTTTAGGCGAGATGCCCCAGACTTCTTCTCCGGCGGGTTCTATGGCGACTCCGTGGCCCAGGACCAAGGTCATTCTGACCATGGCATTCAAGTGATCGGAACACTGACTATTGAGTACCTCACGCCGCCTGTAAATGGTTTAATCTTTGAAAAACGTCTGGAGCTGAGTTGAACATAGATCTGGTTCTCGTAAGCATTCGGGGCTCCCTTCTGCAGCATCTCAAGAAATGGGCAAATGAAATCCTGAGTACTTTTTCTTCTGTATGACGTGGGTTGTTCTAGAGATTAAGTACGGGTTCTATTCCGGTTACGTGAGAGGGCACACGGGTGTGTCTTTTACAATAAGATGAGGTCTGAGATGGGTCACCAAGTTTGGCCATCTATAATATAGTACTGTTTTTTTTTTAACTGGGAAATTAGGGGCTGTTGTGCTGGCCACACAATGCCCTTGTTAATAGCAGACGTGGAGGCATGTGAACCTTGTCTTCCCTTTGGAATGTTTTACGTAATGTGCCTTGTAGGAGTGTTTATTTAAAAGGCCGATGTATCTGAGTTTTGTGAGTTGTTGTTTTTTAAATTGTATGACATGTTGATAAGACGACCAGCGCAGATATTTGTTATATATTTAATATGTTTCATAGTAGCCTACTACAAGCCAGCAGCTATTGTAATGACCGCAGCACATGATGTACAAGGCGGTGAACTGTTCAATAATAACATGTCATATACTAATAGTTATAATTCAAGTTTTAAGAATGGTTTTTGAACCTATTTTGTTTTTCTGTTCGGATAATGTTTCTATTAAAATATGTAATTTTGTAAAGCTAAAACTGGTTTGTCTTTTGGACGTGTATGTGTGTATATACTCAGGAAGGACCACTATGGTTAATATTCAATTAATTAATGTCAAAAAATTAGGTATTGGGGATTATCCAATACATAGTAAACAAACATCCGAGACCCAAGTAGCACTGGATAGATCCGCATGGGGAGCGATCATAAAGGGAAGGTCACGGATTGCAGAAGCCATACATATCAGTAGTAGAAAGAAGGGTGAAAATGAAACGGCGCCTGGTGACTACAGATGCCCAACCTGTGATCGCAGCTGTGTATCAAGGATTGACCTCTTTAGTCACACAAGGAGTTGCAAAGGGGACATAACCCTACTTAAGATATAAAATACCGAAGAGAGAGATTAAACAGAGTACTCTCCTCCTTGGTTGTATTTTTAATAATAAAAATCTTTATTATCCATTAGAAAGTTTGTCTTTAAATGTGTGCATTAGAAATGTAACATTCTTCAAGAAATAAATTATGTAACCACATATACATCAAATACCTAGAACGGAAAACGGAAAGAAATATTTTTCGGTCGTTGTGTAACTCTTTTTTCAGGCTATACAGGAAGTCGCCTTGATTCTTGGAAAAAATGGTTGTTTTCTGATTTTGAAAAGTAAAGATTTTTTAGCTTTCAATGTTTATAAATAATACACAAAATGTATTGCATACCTGTCAAAACACGTAGCTAATTATCACGTGATAATAAGTGTCAAGGCTGTTTTAATTGTATAAACAACATGTTTGCATCTCGAGAAACAAAGTAAGCTTTAAAAACAACTAAAAATAAACAAAGAATTTTCTCTCCTACGAATAAAAAAAAAAATCAGGGATCCTTTCAGTGACGTAGATTCTGATAATATTGTAGTTGGTAGAGACTAATTTAAATGAAGGTATAAATCATAGACATAAATAACTATAGACTGTCCGATAAAAGAGTTTTATGAAACGAAAATTTGTGACTTGCAAGTTTGTGTACTTTATTATACAGCTGAGTAGTTTTGTTTAATCTAAAGATCATGCAACTTTTCAGAATTCGGAAATCCGACAACAATAGATATACATGTTTTCAAGTTACATGGAGTTATTTCCTTTTCCAGTCTATATCTATATATGTCTATGGTATACATACAAGGGGAAGTAACCACGTTTCAAGCTTCATGTTAAACTTTTGTGATTCTGTTATTGAAATTAATTTATATTGGGTACTAATATAGTGTGTTTTATGATTTCTACTTAAGAAGTTAATTTATTCGATTTCGTGTCATTTCTTAGCCCAAACAAACATTTTCGGAATACAAATGTCAAAGAGACTTTGGGTCATCAGATTTAATTTGTGAAGAAAAAAAAACAGAATAAGCAGCATAATCTACTAATCAACAATTTCTCTATCCTGTGTGCACCGAAATATTTAGAAGTATCTACCATAGACGAAAAACTTGAAGTGAAAACTGCACACTCAAAAGATGCACGTCGAATTGGAATAGTTCGGTAGTTTCAGTGCCAAAACAGTGCACATTGATTCTGATATATGAAATCTGAATGCACATCTCAAATAGTTTAGAGATGTAGATGGAACTATGTCAGTGTTTAGTACTAGATTTGTTTGTCAATATGAATAAATAATTATACATTTAACTGAATATCGCAGGCTAGATCATTTTAGCCGAGATACAAGTCTCCATCGACAATTTACAAAGTTATCAGTAAGATTTAGATATCTAGAGTCTAGAATAGATCGAATGTAAGTTTTAATAGATTAGAAGAGCTCGATCCTTTCAAGCACTAGATCTAGTATATAATAAATCATAATACTAGACTTTGAGTTTGAATTTCGGGATATTTAGGGTGCCCCTGAGTCCACCCAATTTTTTATGGGTACCTGACCTTAGTTGGGGAAGGTAAAGGCGGTTGGTCATTGTGCTGGCCACATGACACCCTGCTTGTTAACAGTTGGACAAAGAAACAGATGACCTTAACATCATCTGCCCTGTAGATAGCAAGGTCTGAAAGGGGAACTAGTCATTCTGGTCTAACTAAAAACTATAGCTTACCAATAACTACAATCAAAATATTTTAATTACAATTCTGATTCTGAATTCTATCGAGGTGGCTATCTTTTGAGTACTCAGGGTCTGGGTGTAATCTTGTACACGTTATTTCACCCACTTCCCATTCTCGGATCAAGTTGAAACTTTGTATAATTATTCATTGTCGATGACAACACATGAATCAATCAAGCAGTTAACTGATTTATTAATCAATTAGTGGTAATTAATTTATCTTGTTTTTCAATTTCTCTCTCTCTCTCTCTCTGTTTCTTTTCCTGTCACTTTTCCCGTCTTAATCGATCTGTCTCCTCTTGTAACCAATCTTACTTAATCTTTTGTAGGTAAGAAATTACAAAAAAAAAAAAAAGGTTTTCGTACAATGTTGAATAATTATTAAACTCTATAGAATAGGAATAAACTAGCTGAAAGAGTAGTAGCATTGATCTGAATAGTTCCGACTTCCATGATCTATTGTCATATTATAACTGAAACATTTTTTCAATTTACAGTCAGCAGTACTGTAGATATGTTCCGTTACTTGCTGTGCTGTATACCAGGCCAGAAACAAAACACAGTAAAATGGTGTGTATTGACTTTCAGAAAAATTAACTCTTGCTCTCCTAATTGACGATACCATCGTTGCGTTGACCCCATTAAATTAGATTACTTTTTGGTTTCGGCCTAGAAGCTTTAATTAAGCGTGTGTACTGACTTTAAGAAATATTAACTCTTTCTCTCCTAATTGACTATTCCATGGTTGCTTTGACCCCATTAAAGTAGATTACTTTTTAGTTTCGGCCTAGAAGTAATTAAGCGTGTGTACTGACTTTAAGAAATATTAACTCTTTCTCTCCTAATTGACTATTCCATGGTTGCTTTGACCCCATTAAAGTAGATTACTTTTTAGTTTCGGCCTAGAAGTAATTAAGCGTGTGTACTGACTTTAAGAAATATTAACTCTTTCTCTCCTAATTGACTATTCCATGGTTGCTTTGACCCCATTAAAGTAGATGACTTTTTACTTTCGGCCTAGAAGTAATTAAGCGTGTGTACTGACTTTAAGAAATATTAACTCTTTCTCTCCTAATTGACTATTCCATGGTTGCTTTGACCCCATTAAAGTAGATTACGTTTTAGTTTAAGCCTAGAAGCTTTAATGAGGGTATGTACTGACTTTAAGAAATATCGACTCTTTCCTAACTGAAGATACCATCGTCACTTTGACCCCCATTTAATTAGATTAAATGTTGGCTTATAAACTTGAATTTGTATTTTATAAATAGAGCCTGCATTCCCCTATAATTCTACACCTAATGTAACATTGTCTTATAACCAAAAAAAAGTTATTGAAGTTTAATCATAACATCGTAGTGAACTACAAATGAGTAAAATTAATAATTCCGTCGTAACGTGGGAAATGATTGCGGAGAGAAAGAGTTAATCTCATAGATTTGTATGCAGTGGCGTCACGAGGGTAGGGGCGGTAGCGCCGGTGCACAGGGGTGGCCAAAATGGGTTTCAGGGCACTACATAAAAAAATTGCTAAGATTGTCTACCTGGCTGTCTGCTAACACAGAATAACACGAAACAGCTAACTCAAGAACTGGACAACTCGGACTCCAAATAGCGTGGAATTGTGTAATAGTCTAGTGCAGTGTTTCCCAAACCTTTTGACCTATGCGCACCCCTTCTAGAATTTTCGTAACGCTGACTACCCCTACTTTAATATAACAATCAATTTGTTTGTGTAGGCCAACATTCACACAAAATAATAATTACTGTATCACAATTAAGTATCCAATTAATGAGTTTATTTTTTTGCATACTTCAGAGACACATCAAATACGTTCTAAAAAAAATGGAAGCATAGTTTTTACATTGAAAAAAGTGGGAGTGTCGACGGAAGTTGTAACGTCCTTATCCATTTCCTGATCTTTGTAGAACTTGGTCTTAAAATGTAAAAATAGCGCGGTATCTGAGTTTTTGTAAAACACTGGTCTAGTAAATTAACAGCCCAATACTGTACAACTGGCAACAAGAGCTACTGACTGCAAAATCGCTTCTTTCTAGATACGCGTACTTGATACGCGTACTTGATTGGCGTACTTGATACGCGTACTTGATACGCGTACTTGATACGCGTACTTGATACGCGTACTTGAACCGTACCGCTGTTCTGAATTCGTACTGGAGTCTCAGTCTCGTCATGGACGTCACTGTACATACCTTACCGAATCGTCCTGACTTTGTCTCTCTCTCTCTCTCTCTCTCCCTCTCTCTCTCTCCCCTCTCTCTCTCTCCCCCCCCCTCTCTCTCTCTCCCTCCCTCCCTCTCTCTCTCTCTCTCTCTATACAGTGACGTCAAATGCCTTCTCGAATATGCCAGAGACGTCACAGACTTGTCGCCACTTCTTTCTAGAAGGTCACATGACCGTATCACGAGTATTCACACTGTGATGACTATATATATATATGTAGGGTTTGGCCCCTGTTATATAATTGTTCACGTTATTTCTCCCATGCAAATATGAATTACATACACTATTCAGAGATGGAAGGGGAGCCGAAAGACCTTGCTGCCCTGGGTGCCTGGCACCCCTTAGTACTCCAGAGGTTGAATGACTCATTCGACTGTATGCTCCAGAGACAATGTCAAGAACCTTCTCCCTCTTTTTTTTTTTTTCAAAATGCTTTGCTAGTCCTACGGTCTGTTGTTGGGGCTATAACACATTTAAACTCTTTCTCTCCAAATCGACGATACCATCGTTGATTTTGACCTCATTAAATTAAATTAATGTTTAATTTTTTAAACTTCGAATTTGAATTATATAAAAAGAGCATGAATTTCCCTTTAATTCTATACCAAATACAACATTTTCTGATAACAAACAACAAAGCTATTGAAGCCCAATCCTAACAGGGGTAGTGAAATAGTGATGAGCAAAATGAAGAATTCCTTCAAAACGTGGAAAAATAATTACGGAGAGAAAGAGTTAATGACATCCTGGCAGCTTTAGGTGTTTGTTTGGTTGTGTGTTTGTTTGGTTCTGTGTTCGTTTGTTTAACATGTTTCGGACGTGCCTATAGAACTGAAGGTAATTACACCTAGCCCAAACTGTGGCAGGACTTTGAACCGGGGACCATCAATACGACAGCCCAGAGCGCAAAAACACGCAACAGCGATGTTAGCTCAAAATTGATAAAAAGATAATACAGTTCCTAAATAATATCTAAATATATAGCGTACATTTGCCTAGATGTTTAATTGACCTCTTTCACCAATCAACTTACGACCTAATTCGAATCAAAATGGATATCACGTGACCGTATTTTCCGTTGTTTTATCCATGGATATCATATAACCGTTCATTTTGGCAAATACGTTCCATTTGTAGCTTTAAAAAATTCTAACAAATTGTTTTTTTTTCGTCAATAAGTGTCAGAGATGTGTCTGTAATATTTCCTCCAGTCGCTAGCACACAGGTAAACTAAATATCATTTATTTGTTTTACTTAGCTTTGAATGGTTTCCATCTTTCCATCTTTTATTATTTTCTTTTTAATGGAGTCCCTGCAATATTAAGCAAGAATGTCTTGACAAATGTGTCCTTTGATCACTTTGGAGTTAGATTTTCTAAAACCTGATACGAGCAGTGTCAAGGCCGTTATATTACGACGTCTGCACTGTGGGGGAAACATGACATTAGCCCAGGCTGTAGCGAATACCTAAAGCCATATTACAAGAAAGATTTTTTTCACTGCGATTATTTGCACTCGTTTGATTGGTTGAAATAAATGGACCGTGTTAGCATTGTTTTTAAAACGAGGCTGCCTTAAGTGTCGAGTCGTCTGCTGTCTTGACGATAATACTTAACGTGATCGCCTCTAACGGATACAATAGTTTTTAATAATAATAGATCACATTGAATACAATAGTGTTATATGTCTTCGATTTGGACAGACTTTTGTTCACAATCATTTGATATAAAAAAATGTATTAACATAGATAGCATGGGGCGGACTGGCTATATGGACATTCGGGCAAATGCCCGGTGGGCCGGTACTAAAATGGGCCGGTAGGGGCACCGAAATGGACGCCACTACGGCACGTATTGAATTGTTATAGGTTTTAGAATATTCTCCTTATAAAAGTGACCCTTTGAGCGTCGTGTTATAACAAATCTTTTACAAACTCTAAAGTGTAATACTAATTTAATTGAACACTTTTTCCGAACTAATGCTGAGCCTACACCCGTAGACAAGAGGCGGGATGGCTGAGTGGAAAAGCTTGGCTTACAAACCGAGGGGTCCTGTGTTCAAATCCTGGTGAGCACTGATATTTTTAATTTTGGAATCCACTCAGCTCTAACGGGTAACCTACCTGACATTAGTTGGGGAAAAGTAAAGTTGGTTGGTCGTTGTGCTAGCCATATGACATCCTCGTAAACAACAATTGATGACATTTGCAGAAACAGAAGGCCTGTGCAGAAACAGATGACCTTTACACTATCTGCCCTTAGATCGCAAGGTCCGAAAGGGGCTACTTTATCAAACTTAACATGATGATTTTTAGAAGGTAGAGAATGGGATGCCCATTTTATGACATATTATGTGCCGGATGGTAAAGAAATGCCCGGTACGACTTTGACATCCAGTCCGCCCCTGATAGATAGTCTGGACCCTGAGTTCACTATCTTCACCTTCACCAAACCCTTAGTCTGTTGAACTGTTAGGGCACCACACATGATCTGTCGACCGTCTTTCTCCATTCCGATCTGTCTTTTGCCTTGAATAGAATCTCTTTCAATGACAGGCGTTTTCCATTCTTTTATTGTGTCCTCCCAGCGCTTTCTCTGTCTGCCTCTTCTTCTTTTCCCCGTATTCTTCTTTTTCCTGGTGCTATTTCCTGTAGGAAGGTCTTTTCGATCCCCGAGGATCTTGTGCTAAAGATTTAGTTTGGGTTAGTTTTTGTTTTACAGTAGTTAGCGGGTAAGCGTAGGGCCGTATCGCCATTGTGGTCATGTTTCGAGTTATTTCATCTTTTGCCTCGATCTCTCAGCGCCCTTTTCTGGCCGTCAATCTGAAGGTGAAGGTCAGCGACATGAAAAGTAAAAGAACATTAAGGAGAGCTTTAAGGAACTCTTTAATGTGTAAGGAAGGAATGAACATTTTTAGAAAGCTTGACGATTTTATACACATTTTGGTTTTCTGTTGTTGTGTCGATAGACCAATGCTAAGCTTTCCATTTTTTTTTTGCGCGGCATTCTTCACAATTTTAACCCCTCCCCCTTCTAAATAGGAAAATCTATGTCTTACATGTTAAGAATATGCCTCCAGCAGGACGACGTGGTATGTCAGCGGGCAGGTTTCGAGCTCTGGAAAATCGAGACCCCCCGAACTACAGTCCAAAGCGAATACCACACGACCTGGCAGCCAACCTAAGGCATAGAGACTTAACTAAAGCCATGGTAATGGTTGGCAATGTTGTTGTTTTTTTTATGAAATCGCACTTTAATTATTTTTTTATTTTATTTTAACAAGAAATAATATTTTCTTGTGAGTTCTTCTTTATACCATAAATCCTTCTCCTGCCCAATGATAATAATAAAAGGGCCCTTCTTCAATGGCCCTAATTTGGTTGAAATATCAACTCTATTTCCTTTTGTTACTTTGCCTCTGAGTCCACCCAACTCTAATGGGTACCTGGCAGTAGTCGGGGAAAAGTTAAGGCGGTTGGTCGTTGTGCTGGCCACACCCTCGTTAACCGTTGGCCACAGAAATAGATGACCATTACATCATCTGCCGTGTAGAAAGTAAGATCTGAAAGGGGGAACTCTGCTTTACGTTGCAGGTAGAACAGAAAGACGTGTTTGACGAGAACTCGGTAGAGAATAATATGTTCCCTTGGCTGACGGAGAGGTTCCTGGTTAGTATGATTGTACTTCCAAGCAGATGGCTAAGAAATTCCTGGTTAGTATGATTGTACTTCCAAGCAGATGGCTAAGAAGTTCCTGGTTAGTATGATTGTACTTCCAAGCAGATGGCTAAGAAGTTCTTGGTTAGTATGATTGTACTTCCAAGCAGATGGCTAAGAAGTTCTTGGTTAGTATGATTGTACTTCCAAGCAGATGGCTAAGAAGTTCCTTGTTAGTATGATTGTACTTCCAAGCAGATGGCTAAGAAGTTCCTGGTTAGTATGATTGTACTTACAAGCAGATGGCTAAGAAGTTCCTGGTTAGTATGATTGTACTTACAAGCAGATGGCTAAGACGTAGGGAAAGAGAGACTCGTCCAGAACCAAGACGCTTGGAGGAGTCCCAGAAGGGAGCACAAGCAGAGAGAGAGAGAGAGAGAGAGAGAGAGAGAGAGAGAGTTGTGTTTACTGACCGTTAAAGTTTAAATCAGGGCGGGTAAACTATTAAACGGTTGCTTATCATCCATCGGGCCCCATTAATTGATACAACAGCGGCGGTCTGACATTCCAAGACATTCACACAAAGGGTTGGGGGGGGGGGTAAAGGCGTGGCAAAAAACTATATTGGTTAGACTCAAAAACATTAGGAATGTTATTTTTTTTTTTATGTAGTTTTACAACTTTTTTTTTAAAATAGATAGACAGATAGATAGATAGATAGATAGATAGATAGATAGATAGATAGATAGACAGACAGACAGACAGACAGACAGACAGATAGATAGATAGATAGATAGATAGATAGATAGATAGATAGATAGATAGATAGATAGATAGATAGACAGACAGACAGACAGACAGACAGATAGATAGATAGATAGATAGATAGATAGAAAGACAGACAGACAGACAGACATACAGACAGACAGACAGACAGACAGACAGATAGATAGATAGATAGACAGACAGACAGACAGACAGAGAGATAGACAGACAGACAGACAGACAGACAGATAGA
Source organism: Biomphalaria glabrata (assembly GCF_947242115.1). Classification (NCBI taxonomy): domain Eukaryota; kingdom Metazoa; phylum Mollusca; class Gastropoda; family Planorbidae; genus Biomphalaria; species Biomphalaria glabrata. The sequence goes on along the minus strand of NC_074716.1, from coordinate 50,392,570 downwards.
TAGATAGACAGACAGACAGACAGACAGTCAGACAGACAGACAGACAGACAGACAGATAGATAGATAGATAGATAGATAGATAGATAGATAGATAGATAGATAGATAGATAGATAGATAGACAGACAGACAGACAGACAGACAGACAGACAGACAGACAGACAGACAGACAGACAGATAGATAGATAGATAGATAGATAGATAGATAGATAGATAGATAGATAGATAGATAGATAGATAGATAGATAGACAGATAGATAGATAGACAGTGATCACTACAACACATTTCAAAACGTGTTTCTCTGTGACTAGAGTCGGACAAGATTTCGAGCCTTTACAAAGGAAGGGGATGGAGACCTTTGCAGAGCAAAATCCATCTACAAGTTTTTGGCCCCGTTCAAATCCACGGAGATTAGTCAAGTGAGAACATTGAAATCGTTAGATATTATCAATTTTTATTATAATTATTATTATACTCTATAAACCTAATACGAGGGTGTGGTGTGGCAAGCAAGGTGCGCATGGCCTCAAGCTCGATTCATGTTGAAGACTGAGATTTTGAGCTTTGATATTTTCAGCTCGCCCCTGAGTCGACTAAACTCTAAGACGCCCCTAAGTCCACCTAACTCTAACACGCCCATGAGTCCACCCAATTCTAACACGCCGCTGAGTCCACACAACTCTACACGCCCCTGCGTCCACCTAACTCTAACACGCCCCTGAGTCCACCCAATCTAACACGCCCATGAGTCCACCCAATTCTAACACGCCGCTGAGTCCACACAACTCTACACGCCCCTGAGTCCACCTAACTCTAACACGCCCCTGAGTCCACACAACTCTAAGACACCAATTAGTCCACCCATCTCTAACATGCCCCTGAGTCCACCTAACTCTAACGCGCCCCTGAGTCCACACAACTCTACACGCCCCTGAGTCCACCTAACTCTAACACGCCCCTGAGTCCACACAACTCTAAGACACCAATTAGCCCACCCATCTCTAACATGCCCCTGAGTCCACCTAACTCTAACGCGCCCCTGAGTCCACACAACTCTACACGCCCCTGAGTCCACCTAACTCTAACACGCCCCTGAGTCCACACAACTCTAAGACACCAATTAGTCCACCCATCTCTAACATGCCCCTGAGTCCACCTAACTCTAACGCGCCCCTGAGTCCACACAACTCTACACGCCCCTGAGTCCACCTAACTCTAACACGCCCCTGAGTCCACACAACTCTAAGACACCAATTAGCCCACCCATCTCTAACATGCCCCTGAGTCCACCTAACTCTAACGCGCCCCTGAGTCCACCTAACTCTAACACGCCCCTGAGTCCACACAACTCTAAGACACCAATTATCCCACCCATCTCTAACATGCCCCTGAGTCCACCTAACTCTAACGCGCCCCTGAGTCCACACAACTCTACACGCCCCTGAGTCCACCTAACTCTAACATGCCCCTGAGTCCACACAACTGTAATGTGTTGCATCACATACGGGGAAGTAAAAGAACTTGGTCGTTGTGATGGCCGCATGACACCCTCGTTAACCATACGGCAACAGAAACAAATGAGATTTACTATGCTTTCACACACCGCAAGGTCAGAAATGGGGACCTTCAACGATTGACGACAACAGGCCTGAACGTTCCCCGTACAAATCGCATGTATGTACGACGTGGCAACGAGCTATCGGTCTACCCTGCCCACAGGATGTGACGTCGGTAAGTAAGTGTTGGGGTCTTCCATAGCGACTGGAACGTCGTACAGGCCTGTGACATGGCAACGAGCTGTGTGTCTCAACTGACCACAGGTTGTGACGTCGCAAGTAAGTGTTGGGGCCTTCCTTAACGACTGGAACGTCGTACAGGCCTGTGACATGGCAACGAGCTGTGTGTCTCGACTGACCACAGGTTGTGACGTAGCAAGTAAATGTTGGGGCCTTCCTTAACGACTGGAACGTCGTACAGGCCTGTAACATGGCAACGAGCTGTGTGTCTCGACTGACCACAGGTTGTGACGTCGCAAGTAAGTGTTGGGGCCTTCCTTAACGACTGGAACGTCGTACAGGCCTGTGACATGGCAACGAGCTGTGTGTCTCGACTGACCACAGGTTGCGACGTCGCAGGTCAGTTTTCAGACCTTCTATGACCAGTGGTCTCACCCAGCGGCCCCCCCCCCCCCTGTCGACGAAGCTGATGTGCTCAACAGACTCTCACTGTTAGATATGGGTTGTATTGGGTTGCTCAGCTCTAATATAGATATTACAACGCCTTCTATAGTACACCTTGCTGTACGCTTTACATTCTCTTTATAGCTTTACTTTGCCATCATGAAAGAGGTGAACAAGTATTGTAATGTCAAGGTCTACAAGTTCAGTGGCAAGGAAGAGCATCTTCTTGCAGTGAAGGTGAGCTGGCGGACTAGACGTAACTATGAATATAATTTGTATTTTAAATAAGACTTAGTTTTAAAATAATTGTAGTAGAACACACTTGAAAACTAAATAGGTTCGACTTAAAATGCAATGGCATTTTAAATATTTAAAACGATTGCTCTTTATAAATAATAGTTCTCTCTATATATATTATTGGTCTTGATTAAACATGATTGCTCATTATAGAAGAATTTATAAATGATCTCTATTTTAGATGATATCCACTTATAAACTATTAATCTTTCAAGATGGTCTATGTAAGATAGATTACGTTAGCTAGTGAGACGGTTTTGTCTTTTAGCATAAAGTTTTTTTTTGTGGTTGTTTTTAAGAGTTGAGTCTAACACTCTTGCAATCTGTCTAGGCTACACAATATGGGCATGCCTATTGTCCTGTAGAAGCAGGGCCGGACTTATGAATTGTGAAGCCCAATTCAATAAAACAATTACAAAGTATTATTATTGATTAGATCGTCATACCAACCCTTTATTATACAACATGCATAGGAAGCAGCTCAAACACAGTAGGTGTCAGTGAGTTGATTTAAGCTACGTCAATCGTACGATAGGCCTAAACAAAATATGTTAACCCTTGAAGTCCTACAACTTTAAAAGCATGGGACACGAGCCAAGACTGACAGTGTTATGCTTACTGTAATTTGCAGGATTCAATGGACCTCATTCACCAATCGTAAATAAACAACATTTAGCCACGTCATAATATGGATAAAACAATGAGAAATACATATCACGTGACAGCCTTTATGGATTGCATAATTTGTATAGAAGATCTAGAGAATCACGTGGCTAAAATGTTGTTTGTTTCCGATTGGTGAATGAGGTCCTTTGGAGCAATAGGTTAAATCGGCCCTGTCTAGAAGTTCGTTCTTTTTGAAAAAAAAGTGTGGCGCGTGGCTGAGGGGTCTACAAGAGGGCGCAGAACGGTCCCGTCTATCTATCCCGATGGTGACGCGGACTTTCTGTTCAGGATGTAAGGCAAGGGTTCCAGGCAACAAGAAAACCTCTAAGCTGGCGCTCATCCCTTCATGCCAGGGGCGGACTGGCTGTCGAAATTGGCCTCGGCATTTCTACACCATTCGGCTCCAAACTTGAATATCATATAATAGGCATCCAACTCTAGTTCTACTTGTCCTAAAAATCATTTTGTTAAAATTGATAATGTATCGATAACCGAACGCATGCACACAGTAAACTCTATATCTTTATACGAAATGTAAGCTTTTTAATGGCTAAGTATGTAGATGTCCTTCAAGGATGAAGCCTACTACGGCTGTTGGCTATTAGCCTACATTATTTCGGAAAATGTAATAAGATAAAGGTAGCATTATACTGTAAGAGTCTGTTATAGTTGTTTTTTAAACACGACGCTCAGAGCTTTTGCAACAAAATGCTATAAAACCTTTCAAAAATGGAATACTTTCTATAGTGACATTCGTGAGGCCCTTTAGGTGGCCTTACCGGCCCATTTAGGTACCGGCCCACCGGGCATTTGCCGGAATGCCCATATAGCCAGTCCGCCCCTGCTTCATGCCCATTAAAGAGATCAAGACCAAAGAAAAATCAACTCTGCATAATTTGAAAAGTAGTTACCGTTCGTACCTTACTCTGCCAGACTCTATCACCGCCACTAATTGATCAGGGAAGATGAAAAGCACCAAGATACCTGTGTGTAGTCGTTGAATGAACTCTTTATGTTGTGTCTGTTGTATTTATGTGAATGTTTCTGTTGTGTTGTCTTTATATGAGAAAAGAGTCCCTGTAATCACAACAAATTTCCGTAAGGATCAATAAAGCAGTCTTAGTCTTAGTCCTAGTCTTAGAAAAATATACTATTAATAGAACTAATGACGTCAGTTCTATTTTTAATGACTAACAGGAAGCTATGGCTCTAGACTTTGTTCGGGACTGTCCTTTTATAGTTCACCTCATTGAAACTTTTAAGACAATGGTAAGTATCTATCTATCTATCTATCTATCTATCTATCTATCTATCTATCTATCTATCTATCTATCTGTCTATCTATCTATCTGTCTGTCTGTCTGTCTGTCTATCTATCTATCTATCTATCTATCTATCTATCTATCTATCTATCTATCTATCTATCTATCTATCTATCTATCTATCTATCTATCTGTCTGTCTGTCTGTCTGTCTGTCTGTCTATCTATCTATCTGTCTGTCTGTCTGTCTGTCTGTCTGTCTGTCTGTCTGTCTATCTATCTGTCTGTCTGTCTGTCTGTCTGTCTGTCTGTCTGTCTGTCTGTCTATCTATCTATCTATCTATCTATCTATCTATCTATCTATCTATCTATCTATTATCTATCTATCAATCTGTCTGTCTGCCTGTCTGTTTGTCTATCTATCTATTTATCTATCTGTCTGTCTGTCTGTCTGTCTGTCTGTCTGTCTGTCTATCTATCTATCTATCTATCTATCTATTATCTATTTATCTATCTATCTATCTAACTAACTATTTATTATCTATTTAAACTTAGCAATCAACTATAAAGCATTAAGTCAGCATTAAAAATGTTTGTTTCTAATATGTTTTACATGTTCCGGAAGTCCCTTCAGAGTTGAAGATATTCTACGTCCAAACTTTGCGCAGGACGATGGGAGATGGCTACGGGCAGGGACCATCGAGGCGACCGAACGGCAGTCCAGCGCGCAAACCGCACGACTAGGCAGACATCCTTTAGTTTTTATCTTGTTACCGACAGGGTGGACATTATCTGGTTACCGAAAATTTTGGGTTCACGACTCTGCACAATTTATTGAAAGACACAATGTTCTTCAATGACTTTGAAGTCAAGTAAGTATCAAGTAAGAAAACCTATGAAGTCAAGTAAGTATCAAGTAAGAACAAGACATTGAAGTCAAGTAAGTATCAATTTAGAACACGACTTTGAAAAAGACAAGGTCTATAAGACAACTTGAGAATCTTAAATGAAGTCAATTACATTGCTGTTGCTTCCCCTGCCCAGTGCTCGCTGGGATCCACTGAGTTCTAACTACTCGATTTTAGTGCATTGTTTCCCAAACTGTGTACCGAGAAACCCTAGTGTTCCGCTAGCCCTGAACAGGCGTTCAACGAACTACTGGTGGCCTACTAGTTAATTATTCCAGTAGTTCGTTGAACGCCAGGAATATGAAGCTTGTTTGTAAACACATTTTATTAGCAAGTAAATATTTTTTGTTACAATTGTATACCTGATACAGAACAACGCCGCACGAATATTACTTACAAAAACAAGACAAGATTCTGCTACTATGCACTTGCGCACGCTCCATTGGCTTCCCGTGAAAGCGAGAATCGATTACAAGGTCGCCACACTTTGTTATCAGTGTATATATAACAATGAGATGCCCTTGTACCTTAGCGAACTGATCACTCCATATGTCCCCCAGAGAGCCCTGCGCTCAATGGACTCAACGATTTTAGTGGTGCCACGTTTTTCCCTCAAAAGCTACGGTCTGCGGGCTTTTTCAGGACACGGACCAAAGGTTTGGAACTCACTCCCCATTGATCTCAGACAGACACCATGCTATACCACTTTTAAGAAGAACATTAAGACCTGCTTGTTTAAAACTTTCTTAGATTTGCTCTAGACTTCCACAGTCGTGTTTGTGTTTGTAATGTTATTACAGCGCCTTGAGCCTACATTTTGTTTGTTAACAGCGCTTTATAAATAAAATTATTAATTTTCATCCCACTTATTAATGTTACTGCAGAGAGATATTTTTCCAGGTTCAGGAGATGATCTTTTAAAAAGTGTAAAACCAAAGCCCTACATGTACAAAAATAAAAATAAGAAAAATGTTTCGCACATTTAGAAACTTTTGTTTCCTAGCAGAACAAATGGTACATTATTGAATGGGCTCGTGTTCTTACAAACAACCATAGACATACATAAATATAGACTGGCAAAAGGACGTAACTTCATGTAACTTGAAAACATGTACATCTATTGTTGTCGGATTTCCGAATTCTGAAACGTTGCATGATCTTCAGTCTTAGAGATTTAAAAAAAAAACACATGTGAAAATATTGTACTACTTATATAGGTTATGGCTGAAATAGATATGAATACTTAACTTTTATACTGCTGATAAATGCTGTATAATAAAGTACACAAAATTGCACGTCACAAATTTTCGTTTCATAAAACTCTTTTCTCGACCAGTCTATATTTATTTAGGTCTATGCAAACAACATAATCCTATTGTAATGTTTCATCAGGTTTTATGCAAGCGAGTTGGTTTCTGCTATTGAATTTCTGCACAAGGAGGGAATTATACATAGGTACGGCTCGTATTCCTTTTCCCCCGTGTTTATTCAACGCCTTTGTTAAAGTGATTATGTTCCTCAGTGACATCTAGATGACAGTGACATCTAGATGACACATAGCAAGTCTTTTAAACAAACACATCTTATTTTTATTTAAATTGGCTTTTTTTGTTAATGGAGCACGTTTTGTAGTCAATGTCAAGTGGTCAATGCCAGGTGATCAAAGCCAGATGGCCAATACCGATTGGTCAGCGCAAGCTGGTCAATGTCAGATGGTCAATGTCAGGTTGTCAATACCAAGTTGTCAATATAAGGTGTCCAATGCCAAGTGGTCAGTGCCAAGTGGTGAATGCCAGGTGGTTATTACTGGAGTAGGTCAGTACCAAGTGGTCAATATCATTTGGTCATTGTCAGGTGGTCAATATCAATGGGTCAGTACCAAGTGGTCAATCTCAGGTGGTCAATGTCAAGTGGTCAATGACAGCCGAATTCAATTGTCAGGTGGTCAATGTCAAGTGGTCAATGACAGCCGAATTCAATTGTCAGGTGGTCAATACCAATTGGTTAGTGCCAAGTGGTCATTGTCAGGTGGTCAATGACAGCCAAGTAGCCAATGTCATCAACAACTACAAGATCAAGGCCTATCACAGACGTATGTTGTTGTTTTTTTCCAACACTGACTGTATTAGGATAGGATTCAAACCAGAGACCCTTATACTAACATTACAATCACTGAATCAAAATTTCGCTTCTTCATGTCGTGCAGGACGTTATCCGCTCACACTGTTGGCATCAAAAGCTCTGGACACATCAAGCTGTTCGATTTGGAGAGATCTTTCTGCAGCCTCAGAGAAGACGGGAGCGCTGACCCTGACCCTCAAACAATTGGGATGTTTGGATTGAAAGCCTACATGTCCCCTGAGGTAACCCCGTGAAGCACCGTTCCCGTTCTGTTTCGATGTTTTCTTGTTAGTTTCGAATTTTTACTGTAAAAAAAATAATAATAATAATAATAAAGTTTCCTTTTCAGACCTTACGATCTATAGGTCAGATCAGTGGCTTAGCATGATACCCATGGGCCCGGGTTCAAGAATATATTGGTGGGCCCCCTCTCACAATAAGAAGAATACAATGTATGACAAAACAATGGACCTCATTCACCAATCGTAAACAAACAACATTTAGTCACGTGATCTTATTGATAAAACAATGGAAAAAAACTGTCACTTGACAACCATCATGAATTAAACATGAGATCGTAAATTATATAGAAGAGATAGAGCACCACGTGGCTAAATGTTGTTTGTTTACGATTGGTGAATGAGGTCCATTGAGTAATCTGAATGTATCGGTACATTGACCAAAAGACATTCCAATGAAAGTAGAGTAGCTTTTTAATCATCTTATTACGATTGACTCTGTTAGAACTCCAACACGAATTAAAAGTCAATGTTTGTACAATTTTTGAACAGAATGAAACGAGTTAACGGAGTTTCAAATATATAAAGAAATGTTTTATGAGTCCAAGTTTCCATTCTACACATTGACATTCCTAAAACACTTCTAGGTGTTAAACTTTGAAACATTGATACAAACTAGTATCTAGTTCTACGTCCATTATTTAACTGTAAATAGATCGAATATTTATTTTACTGGACATTTCTTTGGCCTTCTAAGTAGCAAAGTAAGAAGCCAGTGCAGCTATTTTTTAATGCGCGAGCGGCTTCTTCTGATGAAACAATGCCCAAAGGCCATTCTAGTATCCAATCATGTTGGAAGCACCTTCATAGCTCTAGCCTAGTAGTTTATTTAAGGATAAATGTTTTTTTAATTACTTGGAGCATTTGTTCAGCAAATTCTGCTGATGTTTGATACTCACATATATGAAAACCTAGAAATGACTATCTAATTTCTATTTCTTTGGATGTTCCGTCAACGGAGATCACTAAACAGACCAACTCTAATGGGTACCTAGCTAATGTTAGTAAAAGTAAAGGCGGTTGGTCGTTGTTCTGCCCACGTGACATCCTGCTCGTCAGATGACCATGGCATCATCGAAATGTCTGAAAGGGGAAATTTACTTATTTATGGCAATATACGGAAAACACCATAGGTAAATCGTTAATTTTTACCAGCAGTTGTAGTTTTAAAAAACTGTTTTACACAAACCCAGATCTGATATTATTAAAAGAATTTCTTTAAGCAACAATACAGTTCAAGTTCGCTTCGGTGGCATGAGTTATAAAATTAAAAGCTTCATATGTAATTCTTTGTAAACAACATATATACGTTTGGGCTCAGCAGCGTCACAGGTTCTAACAGGATGTAGTGATGTGTGCTGCAAACTGCATAAGAAACGCCGGCTCCTTATTTTTCCTCAGGGCTGACCCACAAAACCTTTCCCATGTTTGAATTGCAAGGCAGTATAGAGTTTTGAATTCAGTTTTACTTCTGCTAGGTGGGTAGTAAGCCAAGACTCATAAGCCTTTCTTGCTCGAGGCTTACTGGTTTAGGCGACAGTTACTCTCCCGATAGTGATAATATCTTCGCGGATTCGAGCAACACGTGAAACATCAAGATATACACGAGAAACTCTTTGCGAAAACTTCTACAATGATACTTAAGGCCATTGTGTTTGGAGATTCCAATAATATATATTGCTATTTTAATTGGTTTTGAATTTTTTAATTTTATCAATAAAAAAAAGGAGATCTCTAAAATCTCTAATATGTAGCTTTAAATTACTTGTTCACCTTTCAGCTCTCTACAGATAGAAATTAGGAGACGTTTTGGCTGAGCGATAAAGAGCTTGGCTTCCAAAGCGGGGGTTCCGAGTTCGAATCCTGGTAAAAACTTGGATTTTTTATTTCGGGATCTTTTGGGCGCCTCTGAGTCCACCCATCTTTAATGGGTACCTGACATTAGTTGGGGAAAAGAAAAGGCGAATGGTCGTTGTGCTAGTCACATGACACCCTTGATAATCGTAGTCCACAGAAACAGTTGACCTTTACATCATCTGCTCTATAGACCACAAGGTCTGAGAGGGGAACTTTACCTCACATTTTGTACAAATAGAAATTAGTTTTTTTTTAAAGGTTGAATTTACAAAAATTTGAAAGTTAAGCAGGTGGTCTACCGAAAACCAGAAAACATGGCAGGGCCTGGTCTACGAGACAAGTTTGGGAATCACTGCATTAGAGATTGGTCAAAACATGATCAGTTTTTCATGTTCATTTCAAAGTGCGAAGATCCAATGTTGTTCATAGTTAATGATTTTGTTGGTGCGTTTACCAGCTGACGGATCAGCTTGAACCCATAGATAGGAGAGCAGTTCAGATCCGGATTAAGAAAAAGTTAATATTACATATTTTAAATACAAAACAAAACAAAAACATATTGAGCTGTGAGAAAATTGAATAATTTTGCAGCTGTATCGAAATTTTAATTCGTGACACTCAGGACTATTCCTGTTTCTTAACCAAACTCTCCCCATCCCCCCTCCATTCCTGTACTATTACCATTGGTTTTATGAACAGACAAGGAAAAAAAAAAGAATTTGACGCTATGGAAACGATTGTCACTTTAAACGCACGGTTAGGGCTAGCCACCATTACAATTTACAAAACCTGATGCAAAGCAAATCCTTACATTAAAGCTTCAAACACTGGTTTTAAAGTTCATAGTAATGTTGATACAACTTTCAGGAATTTTTGAGGGAGCTTTTTACATTCTATTTTTTATCGGTTTTTACAAAAGTGAATTTATTTTTTCACTTTGGTGTCACCCCCAAGTTCTCAACAACACAAGAGTCATGGGCCGAAGCGCAGTGGGCTATAATGGTCGTGGGCCCGGGTTCATTGAGCCCCTTTGCGTCATAATTGCTACGCCACTTGGTCAGATGATGTTAAGGTCATCTGTTTCTTTGGCGAACGGTTATAGAGCAGGTGTCTTGTGGTCAGCTCAACGACCAACCGAATTTACTTTCCCCAACTAAAATTAGACACCCATTAGAGCTAATTGCACTTTGGAGCGCCCAAAAAACCCCAAAACTCGAAATCGCAGTCTTCACCCAGATCAGAACCCAGGACCTCAAGTTCGGAAGCAAAGCGCTTAACCACTAAGCCACCGCGCCCCTATTTCTTAGTGTAACGTACAGTTCATGCTTCTAGTGTTGAAATCGGTCTTGTAATAAACATAAACATTTATATTAAAAGAAAGAAAAAACGGCAGATTATTAAGATTATTGAAATAAATAAACAGGGTATCTGAGCGAAACGATGGCATGAACACACTTAATTTTAGTGAAAAAAAAATGAATGAGTGAAAAATATTCTGGGGCAGAAAAGCGATTTCAAAGACTATATTTCTTCATTATCAGCAGACAAACATCAATATTTTATTTCTGCCAATTATAAATTTTCAAAAAGGCATCCATCTCGTGACTCTTAAAAGCTTAAAAAAATAATTGTATCATTTAGATCTAATACAAATCTCATCAAGGGATTGATTTAGCTTCATACAAATCAAAGGCCATATTGTAACTACGGAGATGGTGGCACCATTGACACTGACGGATCCAAAATGGATGGAAGGGTCGCGTGTGCCTGCTCCTTTCGGAACAAAACAATCTCCTGTAGACTCTCCGATGGCTGCTCCATCTTTACGGCCGAATTAACGCCTTACGAGCTTTCTCTTGCCTGGCTTGCGTTCTAAGGTGTGACAGCAGGGGCGTAGTTAGGAGTTTTTCATCGTTTGGAGGCCCGGGGGGGGGCTTGACATCTTTGGGGGGCCCCTGCATTTTGCGTAATATTTCATTTTTAATGTTAAAATCACTCATTTGGCTATCCCCTCAAGTGGGGACCCGGGGGGGGGGGATTTTCAAATTCTCCTGCCCCACCCTAGCTACGCCACTGTGTGACAACCGGTAGTAAATATTTGGTATTATCATTCACTTTATTATCATGATGTTCTTTTACCTTTGCCTTAGTCTGTTGGATCGTCGGGGCACCATGCTAGATTCGTCGACCGTCTTTCTCCATTCCTCTCTGTCTTTTGCCTTAGTTAGAGACCTCTTTCAACGGCCGGCCCGTCCATTCTTTTATGTTGTCCTCCCATCCTTTTCTCTGTCTGCCTCTTCTTCTTTTTCCTGGTAAGCCTACTGATGAATATTGGATATTAAATGTGTGTTTATTTTCACCACTGTGTTGTTGTTTTTTTTTGGTGTGTTGCAGATGATAAACTATGACAAGTA